>NW_028181880.1:0-291680 GCF_056956725.1 Heliconius melpomene rosina | reverse complement strand
ATACCACCTTGAAGGCCCCTCGGAGCCCGAACGATCGACACCAGTTTCAACTGAATCCGAGCGGGGAAAACTGAAAAAATCGGTTTTCGCCACTAACCGCCGGCACCTTCCCGCGCATTCCCCCGGGTTGTATACCACCTTGAAGGCCCCTCGAAGCCCGAACGATCGACACCAGTTTCAACTGAATCCGAGCGGGGAAAACTGAAAAAATCGGTTTTCGCCACTAACCGCCGGCACCTTCCCGCGCATTTCCCCGGGTTGTATACCACCTTGAAGGCCCCTCGAAGCCCGAACGATCGACACCAGTTTCAACTGAATCTGAGCGGGGAAAACTGAAAAAATCGGTTTTTTCCACTTACCGCCCGCACCTTCCCGCGCATTCCCGCGGGTTGTATACCACCTTGAAGGCCCCTCGGAGCCCGAACGATCGACACCAGTTTCAACTGAATCCGAGCAGGGAAAAGTGAAAAAATCGGTTTTCGCCACTTACCGCCCGCACCTTCACCTTCCAACTTCGGGTTGTATACCACTTTGAAGGCCCCTCGGAGCCCGAACGATCGACACCAGTTTTAACTTAATCCGAGCGGGGAAAAATGAAAAAATCGGTTTTTTCCACTTACCGCCCGCACCTTCCCGCGCATTCCCGCGGGTTGTATACCACCTTGAAGGCCCCTCGGAGCCCGAACGATCGACACCAGTTTCAACTGAATCCGAGCGGGGAAAACTGAAAAAATCGGTTTTCGCCACTAACCGCCGGCACCTTCCCGCGCATTCCCGCGGGTTGTATACCACCTTGAAGGCCCCTCGAAGCCCGAACGATCGACACAAGTTTCAACTGAATCCGAGCGGGGAAAACTGAAAAAATCGGTTTTTTCCACTTACCGCCCGCACCTTCCCGCGCATTCCCGCGGGTTGTATACCACCTTGAAGGCCCCTCGGAGCCCGAACGATCGACACCAGTTTCAACTAAATCCGAGCGGGGAAAACTGAAAAAATCGGTTTTCGCCACTTACCGCCCGCACCTTCCCGCGCATTCCCGCGGGTTGTATACCACCTTGAAGGCCCCTCGGAGCCCGAACGATCGACACCAGTTTCTACTGAATCCGAGCGGGGAAAAGTGAAAAAATAGGTTTTCGTCACTTACCGCCGGCACCTTCCCGCACATTCCCGCGGGTTGTATACCACCTTGAAGGCCCCTCGGAGCCCGAACGATCGACACCAGTTTCAACTGAATCTGAGCGGGGAAAAGTGAAAAAATCGGTTTTCGCCACTTACCGCCCGCACCTTCACCTTCCAACTTCGGGTTGTATACCACCTTGAAGGCCCCTCGGAGCCCGAATGATCGACACCAGTTTCAACTGAATCCGAGCGGGGAAAACTGAAAAAATCGGTTTTCGCCACTAACCGCCGGCACCTTCCCGCGCATTCCCGCGGGTTGTATACCACCTTGAAGGCCCCTCGAAGCCCGAACGATCGACACCAATATCAACTGAATCCGAGCGGGGAAAACTGAAAAAATCGGTTTTCGCCACTTACCGCCCGCACCTTCCCGCGCATTCCCGCGGGTTGTATACCACCTTGAAGGCCCCTCGGAGCCCGAACGATCGACACCAGTTTCAACTGAATCCGAGCGGGGAAAACTGAAAAAATCGGTTTTCGCCACTTACCGCCCGCACCTTCCCGCGCATTCCCGCGGGTTGTATACCAACTTGAAGGCCCCTCGGAGCCCGAACGATCGACACCAGTTTCAACTGAATCCGAGCGGGGAAAACTGAAAAAATCGGTTTTCGCCACTAACCGCCGGCACCTTCCCGCGCATTCCCCCGGGTTGTATACCACCTTGAAGGCCCCTCGGAGCCCGAACGATCGACACCAGTTTCAACTGAATCCGAGCGGGGAAAACTGAAAAAATCGGTTTTCGCCACTAACCGCCGGCACCTTCCCGCGCATTCCCGCGGGTTGTATACCACCTTGAAGGCCCCTCGAAGCCCGAACGATCGACACCAGTATCAACTGAATCCGAGCGGGGAAAACTGAAAAAATCGGTTTTCGCCACTTACCGCCCGCACCTTCCCGCGCATTCCCGCGGGTTGTATACCAACTTGAAGGCCCCTCGGAGCCCGAACGATCGACACCAGTTTCAACTGAATCCGAGCGGGGAAAACTGAAAAAATCGGTTTTCGCCACTAACCGCCGGCACCTTCCCGCGCATTCCCCCGGGTTGTATACCACCTTGAAGGCCCCTCGGAGCCCGAACGATCGACACCAGTTTCAACTGAATCCGAGCGGGGAAAACTGAAAAAATCGGTTTTCGCCACTAACCGCCGGCACCTTCCCGCGCATTCCCGCGGGTTGTATACCACCTTGAAGGCCCCTCGAAGCCCGAACGATCGACACCAGTATCAACTGAATCCGAGCGGGGAAAAGTGAAAAAATCGGTTTTCGCCACTTACCGCCCGCACCTTCACCTTCCAACTTCGGGTTGTATACCACCTTGAAGGCCCCTCGGAGCCCGAACGATCGACACCAGTTTCAACTGAATCCGAGCGGGGAAAACTGAAAAAATCGGTTTTCGCCACTAACCGCCGGCACCTTCCCGCGCATTCCCGCGGGTTGTATACCACCTTGAAGGCCCCTCGAAGCCCGAACGATCGACACCAGTTTCAACTGAATTCGAGCGGGGAAAAGTGAAAAAATCGGATTTCGCCACTTACCGCCCGCACCTTCACCTTCCAACTTCGGTTTGTATACCACCTTGAAGGCCCCTCGGAGCCCGAACGATCGACACCAGTTTCAACTGAATCCGAGCGGGGAAAACTGAAAAAATCGGTTTTCGCCACTTACCGCCCGCACCTTCCCGCGCATTCCCGCGGGTTGTATACCAACTTAAAGGCCCCTCGGAGCCCGAACGATCGACACCAGTTTCAACTGAATCCGAGCGGGGAAAAGTGAAAAAATCGGTTTTCGCCACTTACCGCCCGCACCTTCACCTTCCAACTTCGGGTTGTATACCACCTTGAAGGCCCCTCGGAGCCCGAACGATCGACACCAGTTTCAACTGAATCCGAGCGGGGAAAACTGAAAAAATCGGTTTTCGCCACTAACCGCCGGCACCTTCCCGCGCATTCCCGCGGGTTGTATACCACCTTGAAGGCCCCTCGAAGCCCGAACGATCGACACAAGTTTCAACTGAATCCGAGCGGGGAAAACTGAAAAAATCGGTTTTTTCCACTTACCGCCCGCACCTTCCCGCGCATTCCCGCGGGTTGTATACCACCTTGAAGGCCCCTCGGAGCCCGAACGATCGACACCAGTTTCAACTGAATCCGAGCGGGGAAAACTGAAAAAATCGGTTTTCGCCACTTACCGCCCGCACCTTCCCGCGCATTCCCGCGGGTTGTATACCACCTTGAAGGCCCCTCGGAGCCCGAACGATCGACACCAGTTTCAACTGAATCCGAGCGGGGAAAACTGAAAAAATTGGTTTTCGTCACTTACCGCCGGCACCTTCCCGCGCATTCCCGCGGGTTGGAAAAAATCGGTTTACGCCACTTACCGCCGGCACCTTGTGTTGCGTCTACTGGCGCTAGAATGCTAGGCGCTAGAATGCCTGGCGCCAACACTGCTGAGAAGGCGGATGCGCTAGCTGAGAAGTTGCGTGGGGTTCTCAGCCCCGAAGAGGTCCAGGTGTCGAGGCCAGTGAAATGTGCGGAATTGAGGGTGTTTGGCCTCGATGACTCCGTCACTGCTGAGGACGTGACGGCGGCAATAAGCCGAGTTTCCGGCTGTGCTGCGGGTAATATAAAAGTCGGAGAGATCCGACAGGACCGGGCCGGTCTAGGACCAGTATGGGTCCGATGTCCTGTCGGCGCAGCGCAGAAGATTAGCGGGGCGAGACTACTTGTTGGCTTCGTCTCTGCTGGAGTGAGGCTGTTGATGCCCCGTGCGCAACGTTGTTTCCGTTGCCACGAAGTGGGCCACATGGCTGCGAAGTGCAGTAGCCAGGTGGACCGCAGCAAACAGTGTTTCCAGTGTGGCCAGACCGGGCATCAGCAGAGATCGTGTTCGGCAGAGCCTCGTTGTCCGGTGTGTGAGGCGGCGCAAAGGCCCGCTAATCACATGTTGGGGAATGCTGCCTGTGGAAAGGCTAGCACCAATAACGGTGGAAAGCGCAGACGAGTGCCGGCAACATCGGCCAGGTCTAATATCCCAGCTGGGCCTGAGGAGGTGCAACACATGGAAGACCAATAATGGCTCTCCGCGTGTTGCATGCGAACATTAACCACTGTGCTAGGGCCCAGGACTTATTGGTCCAAAGCCTGGCGCAGTGGTCTATCCAGGTGGCGGTTGTTTCGGAGCCCTACAGCGTTCCCGACAGAGACAACTGGGTAGCCGACAACACCGGGGTGGTGACTATTATCACCCAGGTCGCCGCGGGCTCCCCGCCTTTCTCACGTGTAGAGAGAGGTGTGGGATGCGTCGCCGCACTTGTCGGCAACCTAGTTGTCGTAGGGGTCTACTTTTCCCCCAATCGAACTCTCGCGGAGTTTGAAGAGTTCCTTATACGATTGGGGGAAATGGTAGAGCGATTTCGTCCGGCGGAGATGTTGGTGGCCAGCGATCTCAACGCGAAGTCCAGCGTGTGGGGCTTCGCAACGACGGATGTGCGTGGTGTGACGCTGTCGGAGTGGGTTGTTGCCACCGGTTTGTCTGTGCTCAACCGAGCGACCAAGAACACGTGTGTGCGAAGGCTGGGCGGATCCGTCGTGGACGTTTCGGTCGCGAGCCCGGCCCTAGCATGTCGTGTTCGGGGCTGGCGAGTGCTGGATGATGTGGAGACTCTCTCGGATCACCTCTACATCTTGTACGAGATCTCCATACATCCTGCGGTGCCACCAGCCCCCAGTCCAAACTCGCGAGAGTACGGACCGCGGTGGCAACTGGGTCGTCTCGATAGGGAGTTGTTGGAGGAGGCCGCGATAGTGGAATCCTGGCTGCCCCAGAGCTTGGCGTCTGCAGAAGACGCCGCATCCTGGGCGTAGGGGGCGCTGACGCGTATCTGTGACGCGTCAATGCCCCGTTCCGGGCGCCGCCCTCAACGGCGGCAAGTGTACTGGTGGTCGTGGGAGATCGCGCAACTGCGTAACACCTGCGTTGCGGCGAGACGCCAGTACAGCCACTATCGCAGACGGGTACAGAAGGTGCAGGAGGAGGAAGACCGACTGTACCGCGTCTATGTCGAGGCGAGAACGCAGCTGCAGGAGAAGATCGGTCGTGTGAAAGGCGAGTCGCACGACCGGTTGATCGCGGGGATAGACTTAGACCCGTACGGCACACCTTACCGAATGGTGCTCGGTAAGTTAGTAGCTCGGTAGCCAGGAGGCTACAACACCATTTGGAGGGGACAGGTCCGGACCTCTCGGACCACCAGTATGGCTTCCGTCGGGGGCGATCGACGGTGGATGCCATACTGGAGGTAAAGACCTATGCGCAGGATGCGGTGGCCCGAGGCAATGGAGTCTTGGCGGTGTCTTTAGACATCGCCAACGCCTTCAACTCCCTGCCATGGCCCTGCATAAAGGAGGCACTGTTATACTATCGTGTGCCTCCATACCTGCGCCGCGTCATCGGGGCTTACCTGTCCGGTAGGTCTGTGACCTTTCCAGCTCCTGGAGGAGGTTGGAAGGAGTTCGTTGTGTCGGCCGGTGTTCCACAAGGATCGGTGCTGGGTCCGATCCTCTGGAACATCGGATACGACTGGGTGCTGCGGGGCGGCACCCTGAGGGGGATAAAGGTCCTCTGTTACGCCGATGACACGCTGGTCTTGGCGCAGCAGTGGACCTATCGAGAGGCGGCGGTCCTCGCGACTGCTGGAGTTGTGGAGGTAGTCGGCCGCATAAAGCGGCTGGGCTTGGAAGTCTCCCTCAACAAGTCCGAGGCAATCTACTTCCATGCTCCTCGAAAGGGCCCACCGGCAGATGCCCACATCGTCGTCGGTGGCGTCAAAATTGACGTTGCCCGGAGCATGAAGTACCTCGGACTTGTTCTGGATGGTCGGTGGAGTTTTCGGGGCCGCTTTACATCTTTGGCCCCGAAACTGTTGAAGACAGCGACGGCACTGGCGCGCCTTTTGCCCAATGTGGATGGGCCGAGCGCCTCTAGCCGTCGGCTGTACACCGGAGTGGTCCGATCCGACCGGCACAACATCACTCTGCTGCGACGTGCGCAGAGGGCCATGGCCATCCGGGCGATACGGGGGTACCGGACCATCTCCGGTGAAGTGGCGTGCGTGCTGGCTGGAGTCATGCCGTGGGACCTGGATGCTCTTTCTCTGGCGTCGGTCTATTGCCGGCGTCGAGGCCTAGCGTCCGGGGAACCGGCAAGCCAAGCACGCACTGAGGAGGCGCGGGTAGCCGCGGTTGAAATGTGGGAAACTCGGCTGGCAAATCCATCTGCCGGCCTGAGGAAGATCGAGGCTGTTCGTCCAGTGTTCCGCCAGTGGTTAGCGCAGCGTCACGGCGTCCTAACCTTCCGCATGACACAGGTGCTCTCGGGGCATGGCTGCTTCGGGGGTTACTTGTGTCGGATCGCCGGGACGGAGCCCGACGCTCGCTGCCACCACTGCGACGACTGCCTCGATGAGACGGCCCAGCACACGTTGGAGGTGTGCTCAGCCTGGGCGTCTCAACGTCGCGCTTTGCGCGACGTCATAGGGGACGACCTTTCCCTGCCGGCCGTGGTCAAGGCTATGGCCGGCAGCGAGACGTCGTGGGATGCGGTCTCATCCTTCTGCGAGGCAGTGGTGCTCGAGAAGGAGTCGGCGGAACGGGCGAGGGAGGCTTTTGCCGAAGTCGCCATCCGCCGTAAGAGACCGGGTCGCCGGAGGGCGGCACACGATCGCCGCCTTCCGCCCTAATGTGCTAGAGGGCGGTCAGCTTGGGGAAGCTGACCGCCTACCAACCTGGCCCGATTAGGCGCGCACAGGTTGTTCCCGCGCGCTACTCCGAGCAGGCCGTCGAGGGTGCCCACACACCCTTGACACCGCGACGTGCCTTGCAGGCTCCCGCCGCCGCGTTTCGCGGAAGACTCACGTCCCCGTGTCTCGCGGCCAGTGGCGGTCGAGGAGGAGCACCGTGAGGTTTTAGTGGGTATTGGGATAATACTATCCAATTAGCAGAAAATGTTAAATTCTGAGGCATGATTCTCGATAAAAGACTGAACGGAATTGCCCATGCTGAACATGTCAGTAAAAAATGTGAAAACGGCATCAACGCTTTAAGAGCTGTGTCTGGTGTGTGGTGGCGTGCACACCCTTATACTCTCAAACTACTGTACAATGCCATTATCCGTAGTCACATTGACTACGGATTATTTGTTTTAGACCCCTTTAACAAAGTTGCTACTGAAAAACTCAATAGGATCCAATACAAATGCCTACGAATTATTATAGGTGCAATGAAGTCTTCTCCCACCAACGCACTGCAGGTTGAGTGTGTTGATCCTCCTTATCCTATCCGTCGCCAATTCCTGTCTGATCGGTTTGTTGGTAAAATGTTACAGCTGTCATCCCACCCCCTATGGTCCAAGCTATCTGATTTAGCGGACCTCATTCCTCCGGGCAGGCCCCTACCCTACTTGCTCAATAGAAATTTTTTGTCATGTTATTAAAATAAATCTATTAAATCATGATAATCCTTCTATAATATTAGGAAATCAAAAATGAAAAGGAACAGAACCTATTTTTATTAATATTGCAGAATTTATAATAATTGATAATAAATATAACGCGGGCAATGCGCCACAAACTGGGAAAAGTGTTATGGGAAATAGAAAAATTTTAAATATGGGTAATGACTGGAACTAAGACTTCCAAGGGCAAAATAATCATTTTGCGGTTGATGCCATCATAACCAGAAGCATCAGATTTGATGGCTAGGATACTGTTTCTTACCTGGGATGAGGTTATAGAAGCAAAGTTAAAAGGAACGATTGTGGGAGACGGCAAGGAGTTGATATAATTCAATGTATTTGCTTTAATTGTGTTGTCCATAGATGTTATCGAGGCAAAGTGTTTATTCAAGGCATCAACGTCTAGATTGCAATTCAAATCCTTACGTTGCCGGCCAATGCCTAGCCATTCCAGAAATTTCCACAACTTACGTGGGCTTAAGTTTTTCATTCATTCATTTTATTTATTATTTCTGAAATCTTTTTCTTCATTTCTTTTTTCTGAGCATTTTTTCATAGTTTCATGATATAAAATTATCTGGGTAATCAGAATAACGACGGGGTATACCAGCTAATCCTAAAAAATGTTGAGGAAAAAATGTTAAATTAACACCAATAAATATGGAAATAAATTGAATTTTTAATAAATAAGGATTTAATAATAATCCAGTAATTTTTTTTTTTTTTTATTTATTTCTATCAAATATCCATACAACTATATATTTACATTGATGAAGGCACTACAAAAAACCACGAAGGTTTGTCTCGAGTACCAAAACTCGTCTAAATTATAGATTTAAATAATATTTTTTTAATAATTGATTTAAGCTCCTCTCAGTAATTATACTTCTTATTCTAGGGTCTAAATTATTTATTAAGTTAGGAACCATGTATGCCCGGGTGCGCTGTCCGTATTTGTTACTAGCTGATAGTGAAACTAATCTGTTTTGTGTGATATTACGTGTTGCAATTTTATGAGAGATTTTATTTTGAAACTGCAAGTCGAAATAATTTTCTTTTAATATTGTAAAATTAATTTTATCATAAAGGGGAATAACTTGGCAGTATTTAAAGAGAAGGTTTTCATCAGTTGCCGCTTGCAATTTAATTTTTAAAGGGACGATGTTCTTCAATATTCTAACCTGCAGCCGGTATATGTAACTCAAGTATGTTTTGTCCGTTCTGCCGTAACTACTAAGTCCATATGACATAATTGAGTCAGCTAATGCGTTATAAAGCATCATCTTAGTCTTATACGTTAATCTAATCTTGACAATAAAAATATTTGCCAAAAATGATCTTAGCTTATCACATACATAATTAATATGCTTATGCCAGTTGAAGTTGTGATCAATAGTTAATCCTAAATATTTATGGGATAGTGCTACTTCAATTGAAGGACAGCCACAGTGGCTACTGGGGTTGTGCAAGCAGCAGTGAGTGTGAGCTATAAGACTACAATTCATATCGCTACCTGCTTTGAGGTTTGGAGAATGAATATGTATCAATTTAGTTTTTTGCGGATTTAATACTAAATGACTATCATGACACCATTTGTTTAACATATCGAAATCTTCCTGTAATAATGTTATTCCTTCATTCACGTCTTTAGCAGCTACAAGCAAACAAGTATCGTCAGCATATTGATAAGTTATACAATTGTTAAAAAATTTACTCATATTATTTATATAAGCTATAAAGTGTAAAGGCCCCAATACAGAGCCTTGAGCCGTGCCCTCCGAGACTTTTATGCTAGTGCTAAAACTGTCGCCTATTTTTACGCAATAATTCCTATCTCTAAGGTAATTTTCACACCATTTAAACAATGGACTCCGTATTCCGGTGTTTTCTAATCTTCGTGCAAGTATTTTGTGATTTAATGTGTCAAAAGCACGGGAAAAGTCAATAAACAGCGCCAAAACATGTAGTTTCTGATCCAACCACGTATTTACTTGGTCCGTAAATGTTGACAATAACATTGTCGTATTTTTACCTGGTCGAAAACCATACTGTGTATTGTTCAGTATATCATTTTTTCCGTAAAAAGAATGAATTTGATTACTTATAAATTTTTCAGTAATTTTATTTAACACAGAAGTTACCGAGATCGGTCTATAATTGTTGACATCATCTTGTTTTCCTTTTTTATAGACAGGTCTCACACAACCAGCTTTTAATTCATCCGGGTAGGTGCCCATTTCAACGCTAGTATTAATAAGTTTGGCCAAAGGTTTACAGATTTTTTTCATCAATGCTTTAACTTCAAACCCTCTTATACTATCAATACCTGGGGCTTTATTAGCATTTAAATTTTTAATTAATTTTAACACGTCATTTTCAGATGCTTTTTTAAATTTTATGCTACAAATGGATGAATAATTATTATCTATTGTACTATCTAGTAATTTTAATTTACAATTTGGGATAATTTTTTTAACGGCATCTGAAAAACCTACTGCGAAGATTTGCGCAATCTTTTTCGGTGACAAATTAGTACAATTAAATGCCGACAACACTACTTCGTCAATTGACTTGCATATTCTGCCCGAGATTTTATTTAGTATATTCCACAGTTTTTTAGTATTCCCATAATTCATATTTATTTTGTTTTTATAATATAAATTTCTATAGTATTCAATAACTTTATGAACTTTATTCCTCGTCTTATTATATTGTAGTCTTAGGTAAGCATTATACGGATTACGTCTCCACCTGTTAAATAACTTATCTCTTTTTTTAGACAGATTAATAATGTTTTTATTAATCCAGGGTGCAACGCGTAAGTTATTTTTAGTTTTACAAATAGTTTTTCTAGCTTTCGAGTATGCGGATTGAAATAAATCTTTAATATATGTATATATTTCCAGTGGTGTGCCTAAATCATCAACGCGCTCCCAGTTTGCATTACATAGTTCCTTTCTTAATATTACAGAGTCGTAAACATTCATTTGTTTGTTAAATTGACAATTATTAACCGGTGATTCATAGACGTTGCAAAGTGCAACGACGGTAAGCCTATGGTCCGCTAGTACAGTGTCGACTGCAGCGGTGAACGGACTGATCCCGCGCGACCTTACAAATATGTGATCTATACACGATTTCGTAATTGTTTCTAATCTCTTTTCAATACGCGTATATTCTGTAATACCACAAAACAGTCCGTTCTCCGCCATCAGATCAAGATAATTATCTCTTATACTTGATGATATTTTTAAGTCAAGGTTCATATCCCCTGCTATTACAATATTTAATGACGTAGGTACATTTTTTAAAAGTAGTGAAAGTTCAGATACAAAAAGTTGCTTATTATATGAGGGAGGTCTATAAATAGCACATATTGTGACAGCTTGGTTACAAGGAGTTTTAATCGTGCCTACTAGTGACTCGAACAAATATGTATTATAGTTATAAACTGTGAACTTTAAATAATCTTTTATATAAGTAATTATACCGCCACCTTTTTTATTTTTGCGTAATTTTGTGTACATTTTATATCCCGGAATGTTAAATAAATTACTAGTTTCATCTGACACTCCTACCTCCGTTAAAATTATAATATCAATAGGATATAATGTTACGTCTAGAATTTGTAATAATTTTGAATAATTTTTAACTATTGATCGAATATTTATATGTATACATAAAAGATTTATATGACTGCTAGGTATTTTTTTAATAAAGCTATTGCAATTTATACAATTATTTAGTTTTATTATTCCTGATGAGTTATTTGTGTTATCCATCTTATTAATATTTATTATGAGAAAAAGCAAAATTTACACAAGGAAAAATTATTTTTCAATTTTTGAAATTGCTTCAATATCTAGTAAACATCTTATAATATGGACTTTACTCACTTTTGTTTTCCTTGCATAAATTTTGCCATTCCTGCACCATACGAATTCAAAATTATTACTCAGCTGTTTTTTACTGTTATATAATAACATTTTATTATAGGGCGTTAGTGCTTCACGAATAAATATCGGAGTGTTTGTAAGTTCACGCGGCGCACTTTGCACAATGTCACCGAGTGTAGACCGTGTCTGCTTATTTGCCGCTAACCATTGATCCCTGATGTGCTGGTTCTTCATTTCCACCATAAGCGATCCGGGTCGTTCTTTATGCGGTTGCACGACACGTGTGCATTTAACGTCACCGTCGTCCATTTTTAAATTTACAGCAATGGATTTTATGACTTCTTTGGATTTTTGTAGTGCAGATTCTGGTAATCCCGATATTTCCAAGGAACTCCCGAGGGACTTTTGTTCTATTTCATGTAGTTTGAATTCCGCGGACGCAACGCGGAGTTCAAGATGTTTGTTACTGTTTTGAAGTTCAATATTTTTATTCTCTAGCATTTTTATTTTGTTTTCATGTTTTTTAAAAGACTCCTCGATACTTGAAATTTGATCACTTAGAAAATTAAGCGAAACTTCAAATTCTTTTTTTAATGTTTCAAACTCATTTTTTATTATTCTTTTCATTTCTGCGGAAATTTCGCGAATCAATTTCGATCCAGCTTTGTTACTGGACACAAGTTCCTCTTCTTCTTCATCATCGGAATCATCGCCTTGTATTGAGATAGATGATCTATGCGAGGCATTACACAAGCATTCTTCACAGCTCCATTCCAGTCCGGGGGCGTTACGAAGAGTTGCTAATTGCTTTGCAGAGAGTTTAGCACAAGTAGTAGTACCATGAACACACTTCTCACAACGGCTACATGTTATACCGAGTCTTTTTTTCGTAATATTTTTGTTACACGTATTACACTTTGATATTGGCATCTTGAGGGTAGTTAGCGCACAAATAGGGGCAACGTGTGTATAGTTCGGAACTAGAAAGATAACTAGAGAATATCAATGAACAAAACCCCCTAAAATAGCAAATACAGCTCCTATCACATCACTGCACCTGCGTGGCGGTAGGGTGAGTACACACCACGCCCTCCGGTTCCTCACACTGTGACCTCTGCATGACAGAGAACACACACGACAGTGAGACACACACGAGACAAAAATTATTGTGCATTTTACACTAAAATATAATTTTTTTATCATGAATTTAAATTCATCTTTAGAATATTTTATTCTTATTTTTTATTTTATTAATTAATAATTCCAATAAAATATTTTTCTTATTTATTTTATTTTTCAGAACTATAATTTCTATTTCATCAAATTCATGATTAGGATGCTGAATTGGCTTAGAAATTAATTTACTTAGATTTATCCCCTTAATCTCTTCCCCCAATAATCTATTAAATTCAGAAGCTTCCTTAAAATATTTTTAACTCAATCTATTGCATCAATTAATTTTTTATTTTCTATCCTATTGAATTTATTTCTTATAAAAATATTTATTAATGATTTATTATCAATTATTATAAATTCTGCAATATTAATAAAAATAGGTTCTGTTCCTTTTCATTTTTGATTTCCTAATATTATAGAAGGATTATCATGATTTAATAGATTTATTTTAATAACATGACAAAAAATTTCACCAATAATTTTATTATCTTATAATATAAATTTTATTTTTTTAATTTTTGAATTAAGGATTAGACGGAGAAGAGGACAAGGGATGAGGAAGAGAGGTAAATTTCAGGAAACTATTGAGCAAGTAGGGTAGGGGCCTGCCCGGAGGAATGAGGTCCGCTAAATCAGATAGCTTGGACCATAGAGGGTGGGATGACAGCTGTAACATTTTACCAACAAACCGATCAGACAGGAATTGGCGACGGACGTCGCGGAGTCAAGGGTGTGTGGGCATCCTCGACGGCCTGCTCGGAGTAGCGCGCGGGAGCAACCTGTGCGTGCCTACTCGGGCCAGGTTGGTAGGCGGTCAGCTTCCCCAAGCTGACCGCCCTCTAGCACATTAGGGCGGAAGGCGGCGATCGTGTGCCGCCCTCCGGCGACCCGGTCTCTTACGGCGGATGGCGACTTCGGCAAAAGCCTCCCTCGCCCGTTCCGCCGACTCCTTCTCGAGCACCACTGCCTCGCAGAAGGATGAGACCGCATCCCACGACGTCTCGCTGCCGGCCATAGCCTTGACCACGGCCGGCAGGGAAAGGTCGTCCCCTATGACGTCGCGCAAAGCGCGACGTTGAGACGCCCAGGCTGAGCACACCTCCAACGTGTGCTGGGCCGTCTCATCGAGGCAGTCGTCGCAGTGGTGGCAGCGAGCGTCGGGCTCCCTCCCGGCGATCCGACACAAGTAACCCCCGAAGCAGCCATGCCCCGTGAGCACCTGTGTCATGCGGAAGGTTAGGACGCCGTGACGCCGCGCTAACCACTGGCGGAACACTGGACGAACAGCCTCGATCTTCCTCAGGCCGGCAGATGGATTTGCCAGCCGAGTTTCCCACATTTCAACCGCGGCTACCCGCGCCTCCTCAGTGCGTGCTTGGCTTGCCGGTTCCCCGGACGCTAGGCCTCGACGCCGGCAATAGACCGACGCCAGAGAAAGAGCATCCAGGTCCCACGGCATGACTCCAGCCAGCACGCACGCCACTTCACCGGAGATGGTCCGGTACCCCCGTATCGCCCGGATGGCCATCACCCTCTGCGCACGTCGCAGCAGAGTGATGTTGTGCCGGTCGGATCGGACCACTACGGTGTACAGCCGACGGCTAGAGGCGCTCGGCCCATCCACATTGGGCAAAAGGCGCGCCAGTGCCGCCGCTGTCTTCAACAGTTTCGGGGCCAAAGATGTAAAGCGGCCCCGAAAACTCCACCGACCATCCAGAACAAGTCCGAGGTACTTCATGCTCCGGGCAACGTCAATTTTGACGCCACCGACGACGATGTGGGCATCTGCCGGTGGGCCCTTTCGAGGAGCATGGAAGTAGATTGCCTCGGACTTGTTGAGGGAGACTTCCAAGCCCAGCCGCTTTATGCGGCCGACTACCTCCGCAACTCCAGCAGTCGCGAGGACCGCCGCCTCTCGATAGGTCCACTGCTGCGCCAAGATCAGCGTGTCATCGGCGTAACAGAGGATCTTTATCCCCCTCAGGGTGCCGCCCCGCAGCACCCAGTCGTATCCGATGTTCCAGAGGATCGGACCTAGCACCGATCCTTGTGGAACACCGGCCGACACAACGAACTCCTTCCAACCTCCTCCAGGAGCTGGAAAGGTCACAGACCTACCGGACAGGTAAGCCCCAATGACGCGGCGCAGGTATGGAGGCACACGATAGTATAACAGTGCCTCCTTTATGCAGGGCCATGGCAGGGAGTTGAAGGCGTTGGCGATGTCTAAAGACACCGCCAAGACTCCATTGCCTCGGGCCACCGCATCCTGCGCATAGGACTTTACCTCCAGTATGGCATCCGCCGTCGATCGCCCCCTACGGAAGCCATACTGGTGGTCCGAGAGGTCCGGACCTGTCCCCTCCAAATGGTGTTGTAGCCTCCTGGCTACAACACGCTCAAGGAGCTTGGCGATCTCGCTCAAGAGCACGATGGGCCTGTAGGCGGAGGCTGAATCCGCCGGGCGACCCTCCTTCTTGATGAGGACTAACCTGCCTGTCTTCCACCGCTGTGGAATTATGGCTTGAGCCAGACAGGCAGTGAATAGTCCTCGCACTCTGGGCCCTAAGGTGTTGAGGGCCAGAGTTAGCGCCCGGCCGGGAATGCCATCCAAGCCCGGGGCGGTGCTCTTGAGCCGAGATCGGCGTACAGCTTCTTCGAGCTCCTCCTCCTCCACCGGTGGTGTGACGCTGTCCTCGTCGTCCTCCTCTTCCTCCTCACGCGCTGCAGGGCGGGCCATACTGGGTGGTGCAAAACTGGCCCGCTGCGGGAATAGCGACGACAGAACCCCTCAGAGTACGTCCGGTTGGAGTGTCTGCGTCAGTGGTGGTGCCCAAGCCCGTAACCTACCGAGCACCATTCGGTAAGGTGTGCCGTACGGGTCTAAGTCTATCCCCGCGATCAACCGGTCGTGCGACTCGCCTTTCACACGACCGATCTCCTCCTGCAGCTGCGTTCTCGCCTCGACATAGACGCGGTACAGTCGGTCTTCCTCCTCCTGCACCTTCTGTACCCGTCTGCGATAGTGGCTGTACTGGCGTCTCGCCGCAACGCAGGTGTTACGCAGTTGCGCGATCTCCCACGACCACCAGTACACTTGCCGCCGTTGAGGGCGGCGCCCGGAACGGGGCATTGACGCGTCACAGATACGCGTCAGCGCCCCCTGCGCCCAGGATGCGGCGTCTTCTGCAGACGCCAAGCTCTGGGGTCGCCAGGATTTCACTATCGCGGCCTCCTCCAACAACTCCCTGTCGAGACGACCCAGTTGCCACCGCGGTCCGTACTCTCGCGAGTTTGGACTGGGGGCTGGTGGCACCGCAGGATGTATGGAGATCTCGTACAAGATGTAGAGGTGATCCGAGAGAGTCTCCACATCATCCAGCACTCGCCAGCCCCGAACACGACATGCTAGGGCCGGGCTCGCGACCGAAACGTCCACGACGGATCCGCCCAGCCTTCGCACACACGTGTTCTTGGTCGCTCGGTTGAGCACAGACAAACCGGTGGCAACAACCCACTCCGACAGCGTCACACCACGCACATCCGTCGTTGCGAAGCCCCACACGCTGGACTTCGCGTTGAGATCGCCGGCCACCAACATCTCCGCCGGACGAAATCGCTCTACCATTTCCCCCAATCGTATAAGGAACTCTTCAAACTCCGCGAGAGTTCGATTGGGGGAAAAGTAGACCCCTACGACAACTAGGTTGCCGACAAGTGCGGCGACGCATCCCACACCTCTCTCTACACGTGAGAAAGGCGGGGAGCCCGCGGCGACCTGGGTGATAATAGTCACCACCCCGGTGTTGTCGGCTACCCAGTTGTCTCTGTCGGGAACGCTGTAGGGCTCCGAAACAACCGCCACCTGGATAGACCACTGCGCCAGGCTTTGGACCAATAAGTCCTGGGCCCTAGCACAGTGGTTAATGTTCGCATGCAACACGCGGAGAGCCATTATTGGTCTTCCATGTGTTGCACCTCCTCAGGCCCAGCTGGGATATTAGACCTGGCCGATGTTGCCGGCACTCGTCTGCGCTTTCCACCGTTATTGGTGCTAGCCTTTCCACAGGCAGCATTCCCCAACATGTGATTAGCGGGCCTTTGCGCCGCCTCACACACCGGACAATGAGGCTCTGCCGAACACGATCTCTGCTGATGCCCGGTCTGGCCACACTGGAAACACTGTTTGCTGCGGTCCACCTGGCTACTGCACTTCGCAGCCATGTGGCCCACTTCGTGGCAACGGAAACAACGTTGCGCACGGGGCATCAACAGCCTCACTCCAGCAGAGACGAAGTCTCGCCCCGCTAATCTTCTGCGCTGCGCCGACAGGACATCGGACCCATACTGTTCCTAGACCGGCCCGGTCCTGTCGGATCTCTCCGACTTTTATATTACCCGCAGCACAGCCGGAAACTCGGCTTACTGCCGCCGTCACGTCCTCAGCAGTGGCGGAGTCATCGAGGCCAAACACCCTCAATTCCGCACATTTCACTGGCCTCGACACCTGGACCTCTTCGGGGCTGAGAACCCCACGCAACTTCTCAGCTAGCGCATCCGCCTTCTCAGCAGTGTTGGCGCCAGGCAACTCTAGCAATCTAGCGCCAGTAGACGCAACACGGAATCTCAGGTCCTCTATACCCAGGTCTTCCAACTTTATACTTTCCTTGACCCGGGTAAGGACATCGCTATACGACATCTTGTCGGCGACGGCTGGCTGCAACTTAATCGTCACAACTTGCGATCTAGGACGACGCAACTTTGGCTCCTTTTGCGCTTTAGCCTTTTGCGCTTTCGGCTTAGGAGCTGGCTTTCTCTTCTTGGCCCCCTTCCGGGCTACTACAGTCCAGCCCTCAGACATATCAGCCGGAGCGGGTAGCAGAGGTCGAGGCTCAGTAGATGCGGTCTTCACCGGGCCTTTCTTCTTCTTGGCCTTTTTAGACCTTTGCTCCTTTGGTGCCGGATTAGCCGGCGCCATCAAAGTGGATGCGACAGGGTCCACTTGCGCCTGCTTTGGGCTATCCACCTTGCGCTTGTCCGCCGCTAGCGGAGGTCGCAGATTTCTCTCCGGTGGTAGCCGATCTTTAAAGGCTTCCAGCCTGGTGGAGACCATAGTGCCCACTATGTCCTCCACAGCAATAGACTCCGTGGGAGTGGGTCGCAAGTCCGATGCTCTAGACCGCTCCAACTCCGCTCTCAAAAGGGCAAACTCCTTCCGCAACTCCACCAACTCCGACTGCAGTCGCGAGTTTGTTGCCTTGAGGATATCCACTTCCTCTGATGCCGTCCTCTTTGCCAGAGTATTAACGGCAGAAGAGATAACTCCGGCAGCGTCTTTAAGGGCCCTAGTAAATGTGCCCTTCAGATTCCCCGACTTGCAGGCGACTCTATTGATTATAGCCAAGCTATCAGATACTTGGCTACGCATGTCGGAGACCATGTGCTCCTCACCGCAAAGTTCCAGGGGCACATCCGAGAGCCTAGAACATGCTCTAGTTTGTATCGCCGCGGAGATTTCAGCAACTTCCTCCTCCGCCCTCAGCCGGCGCTCCTCGCGCTTGGCATCGTTTAGCGCCTTCTTTCCAGCAGCTAGCCCTATATTCTCATCAGGAATATTTGGTACGACCACGACTCCCTCTGGCCGAAGCAACCTTCGCTTTCGGCTTGTCTCTGTCTCCCCATCCGCATCCGAGGATTCAGAGTTACTCTTCCTGTGATGGCGCCTCTTTCTGTCCTTTCGGAACTGCGCTTTAGCCCCCTCGATAGCATTGGAGCTATTCGACCCAACAGACATCACGCCATCGGCGTCTGACTCGGAAGCCGCCCAGAAACGGCCTCGCGACGAAAGTGACGACCTGGACCTACCTCTTATAATAGAGGCAACCTCCTCATGGTCCAGACGCTCTAACACGACTCGCGCATCCTTCAACCCCCCTCCTATTGGCACAAGTGCCGGACTTTTGCCCCTTTCGAGCAAAGTACTCCCTACGCCTTTCTCGGGCACAACTACTACTCCGCCCATCTCGGGCAACAACAGATCACCGCCCTCCTCGGGCCTCCCTACGTCATCATTTTGGGTTTTTAAGTTAACATTTTCCATTTTGTTCCCACGAGTGTGGGGGAAAAAAGGTCCATCCGAGCAGTGCCCCCTGTACTCGGATAAGCCTATTACGCCAGGGTGTCGGCCGGTACCCTGGCGGGACCAGCAGTAGCGACTGATCTCCCCATCAGCCATGAACCCCTCGCGCTGCTTCGCCGCATGGGTTGGGGTAATTTTTTATAGAGGTTTTCTTCCTCGCAGCCCGGCCGGTAAAGGCAAGGCCCTCAGTTCCATTCCTGATTACGAGACATGACCGCAACCAAGAGTGGAGTTCCGATATTTTCGGCGCTGGCACATCACTGCACCTGCGTGGCGGTAGGGTGAGTTAGCCACTTACCGCCCGCACCTTCCCGCGCATTCCCGCGGGTTGGAAAAAATCGGTTTTCGCCACTTACCGCTGGCACCTTCCCGCGCATTCCCGCGGGTTGGAAAAAATCGGTTTTCGTCACTTACCGCCCGCACCTTCCCGCGCATTCCCGCGGGTTGGAAAAAATCGGTTTTCGCCACTTACCGCCGGCACCTTCCCGCGCATTCCCGCGGGTTGTATACCTCCTTGAAGGCCCCTCGGAGCCCGAACGATCGACACCAGTTTCAACTGAATCCGAGCGGGGAAAACTGAAAGAGGGGCCTTCAAGGTGGTATACAACCCGCGGGAATGCGCGGGAAGGTGCGGGCGGTAAGTGGCGAAAACCGATTTTTTCAGTTTTCCCCGCTCGGATTCAGTTGAAACTGGTGTCGATCGTTCGGGCTTCGAGGGGCCTTCAAGGTGGTATACAACCCGCAGGAATGAGTGGGAAGGTGCGGGCGGTAAGTGGCGAAAACCGATTTTTTCAGTTTTCCCCGCTCGGATTCAGTTGAAACTGGTGTCGATCGTTCGGGCTCCGAGGGGCCTTCAAGGAGGTATACAACCCGCGGGAATGCGCGGGAAGGTGCCGGCGGTAAGTGGCGAAAACCGATTTTTTCCAACCCGCGGGAATGCGCGGGAAGGTGCGGGCGGTAAGTGACGAAAACCGATTTTTTCCAACCCGCGGGAATGCGCGGGAAGGTGCCAGCGGTAAGTGGCGAAAACCGATTTTTTCCAACCCGCGGGAATGCGCGGGAAGGTGCGGGCGGTAAGTGAAGAAAACCGATTTTTTCCAACCCGCGGGAATGCGCGGGAAGGTGCGGGCGGTAAGTGACGAAAACCGATTTTTTCCAACCCGCGGGAATGCGCGGGAAGGTGCGGGCGGTAAGTGACGAAAACCGATTTTTTCCAACCCGCGGGAATGCGCGGTAAGGTGCCGGCGGTAAGTGGCGAAAACCGATTTTTTCCAACCCGCGGGAATGCGCGGGAAGGTGCCAGCGGTAAGTGGCGAAAACCGATTTTTTCCAACGCGCGGGAATGCGCGGGAAGGTGCTGGCGGTAAGTGGCGTGACAAGCCGTGGTCAAGGCTATGGCCGGCAGCGAGACGTCGTGGGATGCGGTCTCATCCTTCTGCGAGGCAGTGGTGCTCGAGAAGGAGTCGGCGGAACGGGCGAGGGAGGCTTTTGCCGAAGTCGCCATCCGCCGTAAGAGACCGGGTCGCCGGAGGGCGGCACACGATCGCCGCCTTCCGCCCTAATGTGCTAGAGGGCGGTCAGCTTGGGGAAGCTGACCGCCTACCAACCTGGCCCGAGTAGGCACGCACAGGTTGCTCCCGCGCGCTACTCCGAGCAGGCCGTCGAGGGTGCCCACACACCCTTGACTCCGCGACGTGCCTTGCAGGCTCCCGCCGCCGCGTTTCGCGGAAGACTCACGTCCCCGTGTCTCGCGGCCAGTGGCGGTCGAGGAGGAGCACCGTGAGGTTTTAGTGGGTATTGGGATAATACTATCCAATTAGCAGAAAATGTTAAATTCTTAGGCATGATTCTCGATAAAAGACTGAACGGAATTGCCCATGCTGAACATGTCAGTAAAAAATGTGAAAACGGCATCAACGCTTTAAGAGCTGTGTCTGGTGTGTGGTGGCGTGCACACCCTTATACTCTCAAACTACTGTACAATGCCATTATCCGTAGTCACATTGACTACGGATTATTTGTTTTAGACCCCTTTAACAAAGTTGCTACTGAAAAACTCAATAGGATCCAATACAAATGCCTACGAATTATTATAGGTGCAATGAAGTCTTCTCCCACCAACGCACTGCAGGTTGAGTGTGTTGATCCTCCTTATCCTATCCGTCGCCAATTCCTGTCTGATCGGTTTGTTGGTAAAATGTTACAGCTGTCATCCCACCCTCTATGGTCCAAGCTATCTGATTTAGCGGACCTCATTCCTCCGGGCAGGCCCCTACCCTACTTGCTCAATAGTTTCCTGAAATTTACCTCTCTTCCTCATCCCTTGTACTCTTCTCCGTCTAATCCTTAATTCAAAAATTAAAAAAATAAAATTTATATTATAAGATAATAAAATTATTGGTGAAATTTTTTGTCATGTTATTAAAATAAATCTATTAAATCATGATAATCCTTCTATAATATTAGGAAATCAAAAATGAAAAGGAACAGAACCTATTTTTATTAATATTGCAGAATTTATAATAATTGATAATAAATCATTAATAAATATTTTTATAAGAAATAAATTCAATAGGATAGAAAATAAAAAATTAATTGATGCAATAGATTGAGTTAAAAAATATTTTAAGGAAGCTTCTGAATTTAATAGATTATTGGGGGAAGAGATTAAGGGGATAAATCTAAGTAAATTAATTTCTAAGCCAATTCAGCATCCTAATCATGAATTTGATGAAATAGAAATTATAGTTCTGAAAAATAAAATAAATAAGAAAAATATTTTATTGGAATTATTAATTAATAAAATAAAAAATAAGAATAAAATATTCTAAAGATGAATTTAAATTCATTATAAAAAAATTATATTTTAGTGTAAAATGCACAATAATTTTTGTCTCGTGTGTGTCTCACTGTCGTGTGTGTTCTCTGTCATGCAGAGGTCACAGTGTGAGGAACCGGAGGGCGTGGTGTGTACTCACCCTACCGCCACGCAGGTGCAGTGATGTGATAGGAGCTGTATTTGCTATTTTAGGGGGTTTTGGTCATTGATATTCTCTATTTACTGGATTATTATTAAATCCTTATTTATTAAAAATTCAATTTATTTCCATATTCATTGGTGTTAATTTAACATTTTTTCCTCAACATTTTTTAGGATTAGCTGGTATACCCCGTCGTTTTTCTGATTACCCAGATAATTTTATATCATGAAACTATGAAAAAATGCTCAGAAAAAAGAAATGAAGAAAAAGATTTCAGAAATAATAAATAAAATGAATGAATGAAAAACTTAAGCCCACGTAAGTTGTGGAAATTTCTGGAATCGCTAGGCATTGGCCGGCAACGTAAGGATTTGAATTGCAATCTAGACGTTGATGCCTTGAATAAACACTTTGCCTCGATAACATCTATGGACAACACAATTAAAGCAAATACATTGAATTATATCAACTCCATGCCGTCTCCCACAATCGTTCCTTTTAACTTTGCTTCTATAACCTCATCCCAGGTAAGAAACAGTATCCTAGCCATCAAATCTGATGCTTCTGGTTATGATGGCATCAACCGCAAAATGATTATTTTGCCCTTGGAAGTCTTAGTTCCAGTCATTACCCATATTTTAAATTTTTCTATTTCCCATAACACTTTTCCCAGTTTGTGGCGCATTGCCCGCGTTATCCCCATACCCAAAACCAAAGATCCAAAATCCTTCTCTCACTACCGTCCTATCTCCATCCTTCCTTTCTTGTCAAAGGTCTTGGAACGTATTGTTTTTCAGCAACTAAATCAATATCTATTTGACAACCATATATTATCCGAGTTCCAGTCTGGATTCCGTAACGGGCATAGCACAGTCACTACTTTGATTTAAGTTTGTGACGATATCAGACTTAGCATGGACAAACAAAATCTTACAGTCATTGCTTTGCTGGACTTTAGCAACGCCTTTAATTCTGTTGATACTGATCTCTTGGTTGCTGTTCTGCGTTCAATAAATATCTCTCCTGAAGCCACTGAGTGGTTCAGAAGCTATTTATGTGATCGGCAACAGTACGTTCAAGCCAATGACAAGTCATCTTCCCTTTGCTCTCTTTCTGCCGGTGTTCCCCAAGGTGGTGTCCTCTATCCTCTCCTTTTCTCCATTTTTATTAATTCAGTTTCCCAAAATCTCTCGCTCTTCCTTTCATCTATATGCTGACGACCTTCAAATTTACTTAGCCGCCCCGTTTGATGATGTTAGTGAGGCTATTCATAAGCTTAACGAAGATTTGCGGAATGTTAGTAGGTGGAGCAAATCTTTTGGCTTAACTGTCAATCCTGCCAAGTCACAGGTCAGTATTATTGGTGGCTCTAAGCAACTAAAAAAACTTGACCAGAATAGCCTCCCTGCCATACAGTTTGGCGGCGTCGATTTGAGCCTGAGTCCATCTATTAAGAACCTTGGTATTATTATAGACAATTCCCTATCTTGGTCAGTACAGATAGCTGAGGTTACCCGTAAATTATTTGCCACTATCGGATCGCTCAAACGATGGAAATATTTCCTACCTATAAAGACCAAAACTGCTCTAGCTCATTCACTACTGTTACCGATTTTAGACTATGCTGATTCGTGTTACCCAGACTTATCTGAGGAACAACTAAATAAACTAGAGCGGTTACAAAATCTATGTATTAGATTTATCTTCGGTTTACGTAAATTTGATCATGTTTCTGATCATCGTCGTCAGCTTGGATGGCTTCCTATCCGACATCGCCGAAATTTCCGCATGCTGACTCTCCTCTATTCTATCCTGTACAACTCTCTCTCTCCCTCCTACTTAAAATATCGATTTTGTTTCCTAGGTGCCGATTCACTTCTTCACCTCCACCTTAGATCCCGTTGTGATAATCTCCTTAAATTACCAACTTTCCATACCCTATTTTATTCTAAGTCTTTTACTATGAAATCTGCAATTCTTTGGAATGAACTTCCTACAGAAGTTCGTCATTCCAAATCTCTATACAGTTTTAAAAATCGTCTGAAAGAGTACTTATTTAATTTAGTATAATAGTTTATCTTTATTTATTTTTTTTAATATTATGTATATATTTTTGAATACGTTTTATGTATGTATGTATATTTGTGTAAGTATATATTGTTTTTTCAATATTTGTATGTATGTATGTTTAAAGTATATAAACATTAAACACATTTTATGTAAGTTTATTTTATATTATTGACTTAGTTTATTATATATTATATAATATTTAATTATATTTCATAAAATTTGCACTGAGACGTTGTCCCCTTTCTCCTCATTACATTTTATCCGTAATTTTTCAAAGGTTGTCTGGTGGAGATTGCTTAAAGCAATAAGACCGCCTTTGTATACGTGTTTTTCTTTAAATTTTATTTGTGTTGTTCTTTCTATATATTTCTTTTATGTGTGCAATAAAGTATATTCTATTCTATTCTATTCTAAAATGATTCCTCACCGTAAACCTTTTGATACTATAATAGTATGTTTTCCTTGGAATGTTCTTTCTCGACAAATATCTCGTCATCATTGAAATATAGTTAATAATACGATAATATATCCAATAAATAATAAGTTTATATTAAAATTATGAAATCATTTTACTAAACCAGTTACTAAGGTTATTACTCCAATAGCTCCTGTTAAGGGTCAAGGTCTATAGTCAACTAAGTGATAGGGATGATTATGATTAGACATTAATTTACTTCTCTAGAATAAAGAGTTCTTAAAATAGAAATTACATAAGATTGAATAATTGCTACGGCAATTCAAGAATTAATAATAAAATTTGAACAATAATTAAAATAATTAATAAATAATTAAGTATATTAATACCTGTATTACTTAATAAAGTTAAAAGTAAATGACCTGCAATTATATTAGCTGTTAATCGAACTGCTAAAGTTCCAGGTCGAATAATATTACTAATAGTTTCAATTAGTACTATAAAAGGTATTAAAATAGTTGGTGTTCCCTGAGGAATTATATGAATAAATATATGTTGTGTATTATTTAATCATCCATAAATTATAAATCTTAATCATAATGTTAAAGATAATGAAAGGGATATATTAAGATGACTTGTTCTAGTAAAAATATATGGGAATAAACCTAAAAAAATATTAAATAAAATAAAAAAGAATAATGAAATAAAAATAAAAGTTGATCCATTAATTCTATTTGGTCCTAATAAAGTTTTAAATTCATTATGAAGTTTATTAGAAATAAAATTTCATAATAAATAATGACGATTAGGAAAAAATCAGAAATATAAAGGAATAAATAATAATCCAATAAATGTTCTAATTCAATTAAATGGGAAATTAAATAAATTTGTTGAAGGATCAAAAATTGAAAAAAGATTATTTATCATTTTCAACAATTTTTTTTGAAATTATTTTTATTAATTTTTTTAAAATTAAAATTATTTTTATAATTAAAAATAAAATAATTTATAATTATAAAACTAATAAAAATAGAAATAAAAAATAATAATGAAATTATTCAATTGATAGGTATTATTTGAGGAATAAAAGAATATTACAAAAAGTAATAATTTAAATTTGACATATTTATGTTATTTATTAACTAATTCTTTATCATTAGAAGTAAATGCTAATTCACTATAAAATGGTTTAAGAGACCAGTACTTGCTTTCAGTCATCTAATGAATAATTATTAATTCAATTAATAAAGTTTTTTATAGGGATTCTTTCAATAACAATAGGTATAAAACTATGATTTGCCCCACAAATTTCAGAACATTGACCATAATAAATTCCAGGACGATTAATAAAAAATCTAGTTTGATTTAATCGTCCTGGATTAGCGTCAATTTTTACTCCTAATGATGGAATTGTTCAAGAGTGAATTACATCTGTAGCTGTAACTAAAATACGAATTTGATTATTTATAGGTAAAATAATTCGATTATCAACATCTAAAAGTCGAAAATTATTTAAATTTTCATTAGATTGAATGAAAAATATATGAATCAAATTTATAGCGGTTGAGATGTGATACCACTATTTAATATGATCTTATTTATTTTACACTAAATGAGTAAAATTAAAAATCCAAATTTTGTGGAGAAATTGTCCAAATTTATTTAACTCACAGATACGTGAAGAGAAAATAATCACAGAAGGAAATAAAGAAATTTAAATAAATACCAATAGAAAATACAAGCTAAACTAGCACGTAATAGCAAGAAGTTAAGGTTGAGAATTGAATGCAAGCTAAGAGAGAAATGGATACACAAGTGAATGTCGCAAGCGATTCTAGCCGACTCTTTAAACGTGGCGATGCTGGCTAGCAGCAAACACGCATAGCAAAAAAACTCGGAACAGGTTTGAATTGTTCCAATGCGCTGCGTGTAGTCTAGTTCTAGTAAATGTAATAATATTAATTTTGAATAAGTAATGTTCCCTACAGTACTCCCCCCCAGAGACCTGGTTAAGGGCGATAGTAGTCTGGAAACTTGACTCTTCTTCCGCTTCTTGTCCGCTTCTCAAGTGTCTGCTCCACGTCAGATTGAGAGATAGCCTTTGGTGCTGTTATTATCCTCTTTGATGCAGGAACGGCCTCTCTCGTAACATATGCGGGCTTGATCCTGTCCACACTAACGTTATTAGGCTTACCACATATGTCTATTTTGAAATATTTAGGAGTCCTCTTGAGAACCTTGTATGGGCCTGCATAAGGTGGTTCCAGTGGTTTGCGGACGTGGTCCTGCCGTAAAAAAACATGTGTTGTCTCTGCAAGGTCAGCTGGCATATAAAAAGGACCTGTCCTATGCCATGACGTGGGCTTCGGTGAGAGTCGTGCCATACCAGCACGAAGACGAGTGACCAGATTTGTGATATCTGCTGTCCTGTAATCCTCCGAGGGTGCAAGAAATTGCCCTGGAAGTCGAAGGGGCTCCCTGTAGACCAGCTCAGCCGCTGAAGCCTGAATATCATCCTTCCAAACGCTACGGATGCCCAGCAGCACTAAGGGAAGTGCTTCCGTCCAGGTCGAAGAGGGATGGCACATGATAGCTGCCTTCAGCTGCCGATGGAGTCTCTCGATCAAGCCGTTGGAAGCTGGATGATACGAAGTAGTCGTAAAGTGATGTGCACCAACCATGGCTGATAGTGCCTTGAAGAGATGCGACTCGAATTGCCGACCCCTATCGGTTGTAATTCGAAGAGGGCAACCAAATCTTGCTATCCAACCAGAGAGAAGAGCGGCAGCACAGGAATCAGCTGTGATGTCCTTAAGTGGGAATGCCTCAGGCCATCGTGTGAAACGGTCGATGACAGTAAGGCAATATCTGAAATCAGACGAAATAGTTAAAGGTCCGACGATGTCGAGGTGGATGTGTGCAAACCTCGATGTAGGAGTTGGAATTGAGGATAAGGGAGCAAGGGTATGACGGTGAACTTTGCTCTTTTGACAAAGTACACACTCTCGTGTCCACTCTCTACAGTCTTTGCGAATCCCTGGCCATACGAATCTCTGTGTAACCAGCCGCACTGTAGCTGTCCTACCAGGATGGCTCAAGCTGTGTGAAGTTTCAAAAACTTGTCGGCGAAACTTCTCAGTAATGAACGGGCGCGGAGAAGACATTGATACGTCACAGTATAACTTCTGGTTACAGTGTGGCAAATCTACCTTAACCAGTTTTAACGATGAGCCTTTTTGAAGCAGACCTAGCAGTTCAGGATCAGTATCTTGAGCAAGTGCTAGAGCCTGGTAATCGATAGATCGACTCACCTCTTCCAGTCGTGACAGAGTATCAGCCACTACGTTCAAACGTCCTGGTAAGTATTGAATAATAGTTGTGAACTGAGAAATATAATCAAAGTACCGATATTGGCGCGGTGAGCATTTCTCCCTGTTAATGTTGAATGCATATGTGAGAGGTTTATGATCCGTGTGAATCACGAAGTTTCGAGCCTCAACCATGTGTCGAAAATATTTAATGGCTTCATAAATGGCTAACAGTTCTCTGTCGTAAGGACTATACTTCTTCTGCGCAGATGTTAATTTTTTAGAAAAGAAACCAAGAGGTTGCCATACGTTATTAACACGTTGTTGAAGAACTGCTCCAATTCCGACATCAGAAGCATCAGTGGCAATAGCTAGCTCTGCAGAAGGATCTGGGTGAGCCAGTAATGTGGCTTGAGATAAACAAGTCTTACATTTTTGAAAGGCTTCCATCATCTCCGGCGTCATAGTGATCGGCATAGTGATAGAAGCGCAGCATCTAATGGTGCTTGGATATTTGCGGCATCGGGAATAAAACGCCGATAAAAATTGAACATACCGAGGAAACGTCGTAATTCCTTAGCAGTTTTCGGCACACTGCACTCCTCTATGCTCTTTACGTTCGTCTCTAAAGGTTGAGTCCCAGAACCTGACACTAGGTAACCAAGAAATTTTACCTGTCGCTGCCCGAAGACACACTTGGATGTGTTTATCAAAACACCATACTCTTTGAGCCTGGTGAAGAGTAGTCTGATGTGGCGCTGATGTTGTTCTTCAGAACTGGAAAATACCAAAATGTCGTCTAAGTAACCAAAACAAAAGTCATCAAAATCACGTAGCACTTCGTCCATGAACCTCTGAAAGGTTTGTGCTGCATTGCGCAGTCCGTAGGTCATGTACGGGAACTCGAAAAGTCCAAAAGGAGTTATAATGGCTGTTTTGTGGATATCATTGACGTGTACTGGTATTTGATTGTACGCCTTGACTAGATCGATAGTTGAAAATACTGTACAACCAGAGAGTTGGTAGGAAAAATCCTGGATATGGCGTATCGGA
The DNA here is from genome assembly GCF_056956725.1 of Heliconius melpomene rosina. Lineage (NCBI taxonomy): Eukaryota > Metazoa > Arthropoda > Insecta > Lepidoptera > Nymphalidae > Heliconius > Heliconius melpomene. Next base: position 262,953 of record NW_028181880.1, on the reverse strand, counting down.
TACCTGTCAGGTACTGTGCGAGCATTGAGTGCCCTATAATCACCACATGGTCTCCATCCGTCGTCCTTCTTCTTAACTAAGTGCAGAGCGGACGACCACGAACTGTTAGAGGAGCGGGCAGTTCCCTGTGACAGCATATCGTCAAATTCTTTTTTGGCTGCTTTCAGTCTAACTGGGTCTAAACGACGAGGTCTACTGGTAACCGGTGGTCCGGGAATGGTTTTGATGTAATGCACGGTATTATGCTTAGGTAAGGAAGACGTACCTGATGGTCTCGTTACCTCTGGAAACTCATGAAGCAGCTGATGGTATTTTGATTCTCCCGAAATGGCTTTGACTGACGCAAGGTCATCGGAGATATTTTCTTTTATTGCTTGCACTGACAGAGTGGTATTTCCATCGACGAGTCGCTGACATCTGCAATCTACAAGAAGATTGTAAAATATCAAAAAATCTACGCCGATAATGGGCTTTGAAACATCAGCGATGGTAAATTTCCAGGTGAAAGTACGTTTCAGTCCTAGGTCTAAGTGCAATAATGTAGGACCGTAAGTATGAATGACTGTACCGTTCGCCGCCATAAGTTCATACTTTGTCTTGGTACAGGGCGCCTTGGTAGCCAACCGTGGAAAAACGCAGAGATCCGAGCCAGTATCAATGAGGAAAAGCATTTTTGAAATACGGTCGGTAATGAAAAGACGGCCTGTAGGTAAAGGGCAGACGTTGGCCGCTACTTCCGGCTGCCCAGAGAGTTTTCCGACTCTCCGTAACTACATGGCTGCACACATTTTTTAGCATTTGAACCAAATTTAAAATGGTACCAACATTTTTGCTGGGTAGTCGACTTCCTGCGATGTCTGGAATGGCTCCGGGAACGCTCTTTAAATTTTGATGAGACCGAGTTGTGACGTTCCTGGGTCGAGAGTTCCGATACCTGCTTGGTCAGGAGTTGGATCTGCTTGGCCATTTCTTCCAACATGGAGGATGCAGGGGGTGTGGCCATCGCAGATGTGCTTGCGACCTGTGGTGATGAGGGTGCTATCTCATGCACTTTGTCTGCCAGGTCAGCTAATTTTTCGATAGGCAGATCAGGCTGTGAAGCTATAACCGTTTGAATGTTTTGTGGTAACCTACTCGACCATAATGTTTTAAAAAAATCCTTGGGGACAGATGAACCCGCAAGATCTTGCATGTATCGCAGAAACTGTGATGGCTTGCGATCACCTAGCTGCTCGTGCCTCAGCAACTGCATCACTTTCTTTTCTTGAGACGCAGACAATCTTTTAATCAGTTGCGTTTTAAGAGTGATGTATTTATCCGTCTCGGGAGGAGAAATGATAATATCCTTCACCTCGACAGCAAATTGATTATCTAACTGAGCGGCAACGTAATAAAATTTTGTAATATCACTTGTTATATTAGATAAAGCAAACTGACCTTCAATTTGTGAAAACCAAAGGGCTGGTTCTTCCGGCCAGAATGGTGGAATACGCACGCCAATTCTGCACACGTTGGATGTAGTCGCGTCCTCCATCTTGTATCAGCGGTCACTTGCCAAGGTCGTTAAAATGGCCTCCTGCCGTTTTAAATCTTCTTGCCAGCAGTAAACGTAGGTATTTATTGTAGTGCTCACCAATTTAGGGGTCACCAATATAGGGGTTGAGATGTGATACCACTATTTAATATGATCTTATTTATTTTACACTAAATGAGTAAAATTAAAAATCCAATTTTTGTGGAGAAATTGTCCAAATTTATTTAACTCACAGATACGTGAAGAGAAAATGATCACAGAAGGAAATAAAGAAATTTAAATAAATACCAATAGAAAATACAAGCTAAACTAGCACGTAACAGCAAGAAGTTAAGGTTGAGAATTGAATGCAAGCTAAGAGAGCAATGGATACACAAGTGATTGTCGCAAGCGATTCTAGCCGACTCTTTAAACGTGGCGATGCTAGCTAGCAGCCTACGACACGCATAGCAAAAAAACTCGGAACAGGTTTGAATTGTTCCAATGCGCTGCGTGCGGATGATTTTAGTAAATGTAATAATATTAATTTAGAATAAGTAATGTTCCCTACAAAGCTGGCCGCCTACCAACCTGGCCCGAGTAGGCGCGCACAGGTTGCTCCCGCGCGCTACTCCGAGCAGGCCGTCGAGGGTGCCCACACACCCTTGACTCCGCGACGTGCCTTGCAGGCTCTCGCCGCCGCGTTTCGCGGAAGACTCACGTCCCCGTGTCTCGCGGCCAGTGGCGGTCGAGGAGGAGCACCGTGAGGTTTTAGTGGGTATTGGGATTGGCCTTCAGCCGGTCCACGAGTCCCACATAACCCGCTCGAGTCCCCACTCGGGCCGGTATCCGTAAAAGGATTTAAAAATAAAAAAAAAAAAAAAAAAGGTTAGGTTAGGTTGGGGTGCTTGGTCGGATAACCTCCTCGTGTGTTCGCTCGCTGTTGGCCCTTTCTCGAATGCTTGTCATTCGGGGGGGACGAACAGTGTGCGGGTCGGTGCACCCTGGGCGGCGAGTAATTGGTGTCCACAGGATTCGTCCTTGGGTAATGATTGCTCGCTGGCTAATAATCCGACGTGGTTCTCCGCGTGTCCTCTGTCATGCAGAGGTCACAGTGTGAGGAACCGGAGGGCGTGGTGTGTACTCACCCTACCGCCACGCAGGTGCAGTGATGTGCCTGCGCCGAATATATCGGAACTCCACTCTTGGTTGCGGTCATGTCTCGTAATCAGGAGTGGAACCGAGGGCCTTGCCTTTACCGGCCGGGCTGTGAGGAAGAAAACCTCTATAAAAATTACCCCAACCCAAGCGGCGAAGCAGCGCGAGGGGTTTATGGCTGATGGGGAGATCAGTTGCTACTGCTGGTCCCGTCAGGGTACCGGCCGACACCCTGGCGTAATAGGCTTATCCGAGTACAGGGGGCACTGCTCGGATGGACCGTTTTTCCCCCACACTCGTGGGAACAACATGGAATTTCTAAAAACAAAAAACCAAAACGATGAGGTGGAGTGTGTTGAGCCCGAGAAGGGCGGCGATGTGATGTTGCCTGAGAAGGGAGGAGTAGATGTGCTTAAGGCGGAGGAAGTTGTTGGTGTTGTTGCGGCGTCTCGAAGAGTGTCTGTTTCGAGTGTCGCTGCGGAGGGGTCAGTTGGTGATGGCCAGAACGTAGGAGGGTGGAAGGAGCCGAGAGTGGTTCTGACCAGATTGGACGTTGATGACGGAATGTCGACTGTCGGTAGTGTCAGGTCGAGACGAGGGTCCGGATCATCATATGGACGGTTGTGGGGAGTGTTGGAGTCAAAGGACTCAGATACTGAAAGTTTTGTGTCGATGGTGTCAGAGAAGTCAAGGACACGGGCACAATACCTGAAGGACAGGCGGAAGAGGCCTCGGAAGCCGATCGATCAGTCGGGGTCTTCTGGTGAAGGAGAGCCAGATAGACCGGCGCCAAAAGTGGTTGCCATGAGGAGACGGAAAGGTCTCGGTGAGGCAGAAAGGAAGGAGTTGCCGCTGAGGTCAGAACAGGAGGTGTCTGACAGCGCTGCGGCCGTACTGGCCAGGGCTAGCTCCAGGCTCTCGGACATGTCTCTACCATCCGAGAAAGAGCAGGACGAAGCCATACTTGCGTCTGACCTACAAAATCAGGTGGTGGACAGCCTAGCGGTGATAAGGAAGGTTGCCAGCAGATCGAGAAACCTTAAAGGAACTTTCACCAAGGCCTTTTGACGGATACCGGCCCGAGTGGGGACTCGAGCGGGTTATGTGGGACTCGTGGACCGGCTGAAGGCCAATCCCAATACCCACTAAAACCTCACGGTGCTCCTCCTCGACCGCCACTGGCCGCGAGACACGGGGACGTGAGTCTTCCGCGAAACGCGGCGGCGGGAGCCTGCAAGGCACGTCGCGGAGTCAAGGGTGTGTGGGCACCCTCGACGGCCTGCTCGGAGTAGCGCGCGGGAGCAACCTGTGCGCGCCTACTCGGGCCAGGTTGGTAGGCGGTCAGCTTCCCCAAGCTGACCGCCCTCTAGCAAATTAGGGCGGAAGGCGGCGATCGTGTGCCGCCCTCCGGCGACCCGGTCTCTTACGGCGGATGGCGACTTCGGCAAAAGCCTCCCTCGCCCGTTCCGCCGACTCCTTCTCGAGCACCACTGCCTCGCAGAAGGATGAGACCGCATCCCACGACGTCTCGCTGCCGGCCATAGCCTTGACCACGGCCGGCAGGGAAAGGTCGTCCCCTATGACGTCGCGCAAAGCGCGACGTTGAGACGCCCAGGCTGAGCACACCTCCAACGTGTGCTGGGCCGTCTCATCGAGGCAGTCGTCGCAGTGGTGGCAGCGAGCGTCGGGCTCCCTCCCGGCGATCCGACACAAGTAACCCCCGAAGCAGCCATGCCCCGAGAGCACTTGTGTCATGCGGAAGGTTAGGACGCCGTGACGCCGCGCTAACCACTGGCGGAACACTGGACGAACAGCCTCGATCGTCCTCAGGCCGGCAGTTGGTGTTGCCAGCCGAGTTTCCCACAACTCCATTGCGGCTACCCGCACCTCCTCAGTGCGTGCCTGGCTTGCCGGTTCCCCGGACACTAGGCCTATTATTTCTTCATTTGGTTCATATATTTCATTATTTTCCATAATTTTAATTATTATTATTATTTGAGAATCAATAATTAATCAACGAATAATCCTATTTTCATTAAATATACCATCCTCTATTGAATGATATCAAAATTTACCTCCTTCTGAACATTCTTATAATGAACTTCCTATTTTAAGAAATTTCTAATATGGCAGATTATATGTAATGGATTTAAACCCCATTTATAAAGGAATATCCTTTTTTTAGAAATGGCAACCTGATCTAATTTAAATTACCAAAATAGAGCTTCTCCATTAATAGAACAAATTATTTGAAAAAAAAGATTTCAGAAATAATAAATAAAATTATTCCTCACCGTAAACCTTTTGATACTATAATAGTATGTTTTCCTTGGAATGTTCTTTCTCGACAAATATCTCGTCATCATTGAAATATAGTTAATAATACGATAATATATCCAATAAATAATAAGTTTATATTAAAATTATGAAATCATTTTACTAAACCAGTTACTAAGGTTATTACTCCAATAGCTCCTGTTAAGGGTCAAGGTCTATAGTCAACTAAGTGATAGGGATGATTATGATTAGACATTAATTTACTTCTCTAGAATAAAGAGTTCTTAAAATAGAAATTACATAAGATTGAATAATTGCTACGGCAGATTCAAGAATTAATAATAAAATTTGAACAATAATTAAAATAATTAATTAATAATTAAGTATTAAACCTGTATTACTTAATAAAGTTAAAAGTAAATGACCTGCAATTATATTAGCTGTTAATCGAACTGCTAAAGTTCCAGGTCGAATAATATTACTAATAGTTTCAATTAGTTCTATAAAAGGTATTAAAATAGTTGGTGTTCCCTGAGGAATTATATGAATAAATATATGTTGTGTATTATTTAATCATCCATAAATTATAAATTTTAATCATTATTTTAAAGATAATGAAAGGGATACATTAAGATGACTTGTTCTAGTAAAAATATATGGGAATAAACCTAAAAAAATATTAAATAAAATAAAAAAGAATAATGAAATAAAAATAAAAGTTGATCCATTAATTCTATTTGGTTCTAATAAAGTTTTAAATTCATTATGAAGTTTATTAGAAATAAAATTTCATAATAAATAATGACGATTAGGAAAAAATCAGAAAGATAAAGGAATAAATAATAATCCAATAAATGTTCTAATTCAATTAAATGGGAAATTAAATAAATTTGTTGAAGGATCAAAAATTGAAAAAAGATTATTTATCATTTTCAAAAAATTTTTTTGAAATTATTTTTATTATTTTTTTTAAAATTAAAATTATTTTTATAATTATAAATAAAATAATTTATAATTATAAAACTAATAAAAATAGAAATAAAAAATAATAATGAAATTATTCAATTGATAGGTATTATTTGAGGAATAAAAGAATATTACAAAAAGTAATAATTTAAATTTGACATATTTATGTTATTTATTAACTAATTCTTTATCATTAGAAGTAAATGCTAATTTACTATAAAATGGTTTAAGAGACCAGTACTTGCTTTCAGTCATCTAATGAATAATTATTAATTCAATTAATAAAGTTTTTTATAGGGATTCTTTCAATAACAATAGGTATAAAACTATGATTTGCCCCACAAATTTCAGAACATTGACCATAATAAATTCCAGGACGATTAATAAAAAATCTAGTTTGATTTAATCGTCCTGGATTAGCGTCAATTTTTACTCCTAATGATGGAATTGTTCAAGAGTGAATTACATCTGTAGCTGTAACTAAAATACGAATTTGATTATTTATAGGTAAAATAATTCGATTATCAACATCTAAAAGTCGAAAATTATTTAAATTTTCATTAGATTGAATTATATATGAATCAAATTCAATGTTATTAAAATCAGAATATTCATATCTTCAATATCATTGATGTCCAATTGATTTTAATGTAATTAAAGGATTATTAAGTTCATCTATAAATTAATTTTTAACAAAAACAAAAACCGACTTCTAACAACGAACTAAAAAGTGAAAAATAATTTTACAAAGATTTTATAATTTTGAAGTCGGTGTCAAGCTAATGCTAATACAACACCTTTACTACAATATCTAATTACTAAGCCTGTTTGTTCTACTGAGCACCGACTTCAAAATTATAAAATCTTTGTAAAATTATTTTTCACTTTTTAGTTCGTTGTTAGAAGTCGGTTTTTGTTTTTGTTAAAAAATAATTTATTTTACGATTTTAAGTGATGGGTAGATCTTAAAATGATGCTTCTTGAACGAGTGGTGATGGTGGTGGTAGTGGTTGTCAACGAGTGGTTGTGGTTGTCCCATGTAAAACTTCATTTAATTAGGGTTTATTTTTGCGCAAAGTAACATTTTGGTATATTGACAAGAACATACATAAAAAGTATTCGGGCGAATTGGGAATCTCCCTTTTTTGAAGTTGGTTGAAAATGAGAACATTCTCTTTTTTGAGGTTGATTGAAAAGAAATGTAACGATCAGGAATCTCACTTCTGACATCGAGTTAAAAAGTTTTTGCTTGTAACTATTACAGTATAATCAATTTTTTACCAAAAAAAACAAACTTTCTCAAATTTCACCGGATTCCATAATCGGAATCTAGCCAAACTTTCACCAAATTATCCTTGAAGTGTATCCTTTCAAATAAAATAAGAATCATCAAAATTAGTTTGCGCGACATTAAGTTATGCGTCTATTTGTCGCGCACATACCTAATGCAAATTTAAGACTTATGTGATTTTCTCATGGATACCATTGTCAGACATGGACCAAAAAAAAATGGGACCATTCGGGAAGCTTCACCTTTCAAATAAAAAAAAATATCAAAATCGGTTCACCCAGTCAAAAGTTATGAGGTAACAAACATAAAAAAAAATAATAAAAAAAAAAATAAAAAAAAAATAAAAAAAAAAAAAAAAACAGTCGAATTGATAACCTCCTTTTCTTACAGAAGTCGGTTAAAAATATATAACAATCGTAATGATGGAAGTGCAATAAAAATTAAAGTAATAGCTGGTAAAATAGTTCAAATTAATTCAATTATTTGACCCTCTAATAAAAATCGATTAATATAATTATTGAAAAATAAATTTATTATTAAACTAGCGGACGCGCGCAGCTACGCTTGCGTATTTAAGGGTGAATTCTAATAACCCATGAAACATGTGTTCAATGAAATATTTTTAAGAGTCTAAATATCAATTTTTTTAAAAATCGGCGATTTGAGAATTTTCCCATACAAACTTTCAACCCCTTATTTGCATCCTTAGGGGGTGAATTCTAGAAAACGATGAAACACGTATTCAATTAAATACTTTTAAAAATCTAAATTTCAAATTTTACAAAATTCGGTGCCGATTTAAATTTTTTTCCATACAAACTTTGAACCCCTATTTCACCCCTTTAGGGTTAAAATTTTTCAAAATCCCTTCTTAGTGGATGTCCAGATTACGAAAGTAAACTTTTGTCCAAATTTCACGTTTCTACGCACAGCGGTTACGGCTGTGCGTGCGTCTTACCTCAGTCAGTGAGGACAAGTCCTTTTATATATATAGATATGCTACTAAAATTGTAATTATAATTAAAATAATTAATGTATGGTCATGAAAAAAAATAATTTGTTCTATTAATGGAGAAGCTCTATTTTGGTAATTTAAATTAGATCAGGTTGCCATTTCTAAAAAAAGGATATTCCTTTATAAATGGGGTTTAAATCCATTACATATAATCTGCCATATTAGAAATTTCTTAAAATAGGAAGTTCATTATAAGAATGTTCAGAAGGAGGTAAATTTTGATATCATTCAATAGAGGATGGTATATTTAATGAAAATAGGATTATTCGTTGATTAATTATTGATTCTCAAATAATAATAATAATGAAAATTATGGAAAATAATGAAATATATGAACCAAATGAAGAAATAATAGGCCTAGTGTCCGGGGAACCGGCAAGCCAGGCACGCACTGAGGAGGTGCGGGTAGCCGCAATGGAGTTGTGGGAAACTCGGCTGGCAACACCAACTGCCGGCCTGAGGACGATCGAGGCTGTTCGTCCAGTGTTCCGCCAGTGGTTAGCGCGGCGTCACGGCGTCCTAACCTTCCGCATGACACAGGTGCTCACGGGGCATGGCTGCTTCGGGGGTTACTTGTGTCAGATCGCCGGGAGGGAGCCCGACGCTCGCTGCCACCACTGCGACGACTGCCTCGATGAGACGGCCCAGCACACGTTGGAGGTGTGCTCAGCCTGGGCGTCTCAACGTCTCGACGTCATAGGGGACGACCTTTCCCTGCCGGCCGTGGTCAAGGCTATGGCCGGCAGCGAGACGTCGTGGGATGCGGTCTCATCCTTCTGCGAGGCAGTGGTGCTCGAGAAGGAGTCGGCGGAACGGGCGAGGGAGGCTTTTGCCGAAGTCGCCATCCGCCGTAAGAGACCGGGTCGCCGGAGGGCGGCACACGATCGCCGCCTTCCGCCCTAATGTGCTAGAGGGCGGTCAGCTTGGGGAAGCTGACCGCCTACTAACCTGGCCCGAGTAGGCACGCACAGGTTGCTCCCGCGCGCTACTCCGAGCAGGCCGTCGAGGGTGCCCACACACCCTTGACTCCGCGACGTGCCTTGCAGGCTCCCGCCGCCGCGTTTCGCGGAAGACTCACGTCCCCGTGTCTCGCGGCCAGTGGCGGTCGAGGAGGAGCACCGTGAGGTTTTAGTGGGTATTGGGATAATACTATCCAATTAGCAGAAAATGTTAAATTCTGAGGCATGATTCTCGATAAAAGACTGAACGGAATTGCCCATGCTGAACATGTCAGTAAAAAATGTGAAAACGGCATCAACGCTTTAAGAGCTGTGTCTGGTGTGTGGTGGCGTGCACACCCTTATACTCTCAAACTACTGTACAATGCCATTATCCGTAGTCACATTGACTACGGATTATTTGTTTTAGACCCCTTTAACAAAGTTGCTACTGAAAAACTCAATAGGATCCAATACAAATGCCTACGAATTATTATAGGTGCAATGAAGTCATCTCCCACCAACGCACTGCAGGTTGAGTGTGTTGATCCTCCTTATCCTATCCGTCGCCAATTCCTGTCTGATCGGTTTGTTGGTAAAATGTTACAGCTGTCATCCCACCCTCTATGGTCCAAGCTATCTGATTTAGCGGACCTCATTCCTCCGGGCAGGCCCCTACCCTACTTGCTCAATAGTTTCCTGAAATTTACCTCTCTTCCTCATCCCTTGTCCTCTTCTCCGTCTAATCCTTAATTCAAAAATTAAAAAAATAAAATTTATATTATAAGATAATAAAATTATTGGTGAAATTTTTTGTCATGTTATTAAAATAAATCTATTAAATCATGATAATCCTTCTATAATATTAGGAAATCAAAAATGAAAAGGAACAGAACCTATTTTTATTAATATTGCAGAATTTATAATAATTGATAATAAATCATTAATAAATATTTTTATAAGAAATAAATTCAATAGGATAGAAAATAAAAAATTAATTGATGCAATAGATTGAGTTAAAAAATATTTTAAGGAAGCTTCTGAATTTAATAGATTATTGGGGGAAGAGATTAAGGGGATAAATCTAAGTAAATTAATTTCTAAGCCAATTCAGCATCCTAATCATGAATTTGATGAAATAGAAATTATAGTTCTGAAAAATAAAATAAATAAGAAAAATATTTTATTGGAATTATTAATTAATAAAATAAAAAATAAGAATAAAATATTCTAAAGATGAATTTAAATTCATTATAAAAAAAATATATTTTAGTGTAAAATGCACAATAATTTTTGAAATTATTAGATATAGTTTAATTCTATAAAATATAATAAAGGTAAAAAATTACATTATTTATCCTATCAGAATAATCCTTTTATCAGGCACTTTATTTTGAAAAAAAAGGGATTTCCTTTATATTTGGGGTATGAACCCAAAAGCTTATTTTAGCTTTTTTTTATTTGTTAAGTAATACTTTTTGCGCCTTACGATAATTTCTTGCATAAGTCCTGCACTTTTAATGGTTGCCTGTAAGAGATCACTTGCAGTGATAAGGCCGCCATTGCACATGTTAATTTAAGTACCTATGTATCCTTCGTTTTCTTTTCTTTTCTATTTTTTTTTTCTGTGTAAATTTTATATATATATATATTTTTTCAATGCAATAAAGTATTATTATTATTTTTTTTTTTTAAATTAATTAATTATTATTTAATTAATATTATATTTATAATATAATTTTTTAAATAATTATTAATCGTTTATTATATATTTTAATTTTTAATATGAATATTATAAAAATAGGAGAAAGAAAAATATTAAAAATTTAATAATTAATATTAATATATATATACATTAATTAAATTTATTATTATATATATATATATATACGTCGGAGTTGGGTGGATTTCCCTCGCACATAGTTTTGAGTGCCCGGTCTACTGTGTGCTTTAGTGGATAATGTTGGCATGAGTAAACACAATTTGTGATATTACGAATTAATTACAACACCGTAATCAATACACAAGAAAGCAGCTACCGCTATCCCAGTAGGTAGATACACAACACGGAACGCGGGACAGTTTCAGTGTCGTCTGCACCGGCCGACTGCCAAACACAAAGTGAGTCGAGGTCCGTCGGCCACGCTTCGACTCGCCCCTTCCATACCAATGCATAACACTAACTCTGTCGAGCGCCAATAGATGGCGCTGGCGTTCCGGAACCACATCAATACTACAAATTCCGACACGGCCATCCTGCTAGCACACGTCCTCGTGTGTTGGTTAGCCTAGAAGAAAAAGCTACAACAGTACCTCGTACCGCTCGGCCAACCTACATCAGAACCTTACCAACCAACTTCCAGAACCGTACACTAGAATTGTAATAGACGTACACTAGTAATTACACTAGTAATTGTATACCAGAACCTTATACCTGAACTGTATACCTGAACTGTGTACCTGAACTGTATACCTGAACCTTATACCTGAACCTTATACCTGAACAACTTGACCCTCGACACTAGATCAACTCGACACCAGATCAACTCGACACCAGATCAACTCGACACCAGATCAACTCGACACCAGATCAACTGGACACTACAATTTGACACCAATCTGGATCATAATTGTAACTAACCACTACACACAAATACCACAGCCATGTACCATCGACATCATAACCAAAACTTCACTTTACTTTACTTTACTTCACTTTACTTCAGCAACAAGTTACAACCAAATTAACAGAAACCTCCGAGTAAAGACCTCTAACGCCACAGCTCTCCAGCCGAACAGCAATCAAATTGCTCTCTCACATCTCAATACGCATATCAATCGAGTGGATCGCCCGTGTACGTCACCTCTGCGACAACACGCTACGGTCTCTGCAGACCACGACCTCAGTACGGTCGAAAACCTCTCAATACGCATATCCACCGCGTGGATAGCCCGTGTATGTCACACCTGCGACAACACGCTACGGTCTCTACAGACCACGACCTCCGCCAGAGTTAAACGCACACCGCGCACCCACGGACTACTTGAGTTGCCCCAAGAGATACCGATTTCTACCGGGCTACGACTACGAAATAACTACTGGTACGGTCGAACACATTACGGCCGATAGAACCATTTACTCGAGTCTCTTCAATTACTTAAGCTTGAACACCATCATATCATCAACAACATCATAAATTACACATTGATTTCGTCGGGTACATGACTTGCTGGCATTTTCCTCAACCTATCGTGAGCAAATTTGTACGTTACAAGACGTTTACAATTTACAGAACCAAAACTGACAACCTTAAATGAACCTTTAAATTTTGAATCGAATTTTTACACTTATTAACTTTACAATATTAACAATACGCCAACAGAAAACTTACTTACTTTCGTTTTTGTCATATCAAAACGGGACCTACCATATTCCGCACACTTCGTAATAATGTCTGATGCTACTTAACGAATTTCGTCAATGTCAACGACAGTGTATACCTCACTACTACACATAAATGATATAAATCAATGATACATACCAATGATACACATCAAAGATACTCACCACAGATACACACCATTGACACACATTAACGACAAATCAATGACACACACCAATGATACACATCAATGATACACACCACCGATACACATCAATGATAACGGTATCGTTATTTTATGAATTAAAATCTACCGGTTCATCGTACAATTTATCTCGAGTTGTACCCTCCTACAGATTCTTGCCACAACTTATTACCACCGCTAGTCTCAAACGTTGTCGACATGGACTTTAACACACTTCTGACGCGCTTTACCTGCCTGTTAGCACTGGGTAAGCCCGCCGCCGTAAGATGCCAACCTAAGTCTACTAGTGAAAACTACCACCAGTAAAACAATCTTCCCTGGTCAGCTATGATGCGAGTTGGAGCCCCAAACAAAGCCACAAGTCACCTCGTGAACACTCCAAGAGTCAATGCCTGCCGCACGAAACAAAAGAACACACTTCGCGAACGCGTCTGTCAGAATGAAAATGTACTCCTTATCGTTTCACCGCTGAGCCTATTCGCCACGTCTACACGAACCGTATTTCACGGCATCATTACCTTAGGGATTTGATGCAGGCCAGTTTGAACTGTTCCTGAGTGAGATTTCGCGACCCTACAAGTAACGCAGACATCCACAAATCCTCCAGCACACCATGACCGGAAACCAGCAAAAGTCAAAATGCTGTTCAATAGTCCCCTCAGCCTCGAGACGAACAACAGATTCAAAACTGACGGAAATAGGAAGCTAATCCGACGAACTGCTACTACTTAATCACAGTCTCTGGAGGCGATAGAGACCTGACTAGCCTCCACTTCAAAAGGAACACTTCACTAGGTTCAAAGAGAAACCAGCCCTTGTCACAGCTTCCAACACTGCATTAAGTCCTCCCATACTGGACCGCTAAATCGGTTGAGACAATGTCAATGTCAAAATGTCCTCAAAATACACCACCACGCAATCACGAACCAAATCACCCAACACGATCACAATTGTCTTCTGAAAAATCGAAATTGAATTCTTCAGACCAAAAGGCACAGTCAAGAATTCAAACTGCCCTTCAGCTGTTATGAAAGCAGTACTGTCTACAGAATTTTCGTTTACTGTGATCAAATGAAAACCGCTTGCGCTATAGAGTTTCAAAAAATAATTAGCACCCTGAAAACGTGAAGTTTGATCAGTAATTAATGGAAGCGGATAACTGTCAGGGTTGGTATTATTGTTAAGCTCACTATAGTCAATACAGATACGGTCTGAACCGTCATACTTCTTTACTAATAAAGCCGGACTTTCAAAAGGAGGACAGCTCGACCTAATGATATTCACGTGTAAACCTTCCTTTACTCTGTTGCGTATAACGCTACGTTCGTCCGGCGACATCCTATATGGACGCCGCTGTACTGTGCGATTCGAACCAACCCGGTCACTACCACCGGTCACTACCAGTAATATCAGCTGAGATATCAGTCAAAGTCAACTCACTCACACTATCGTTATTCACTGAATTTACATAAAGATTCCCGTCAAACAAAATGTCAGTCAGTTATGTTTACTGTACAACCCTGATTTAAAATCTCGCGACAATAATATCCTAAGAGGGCAATCGTTAATACTACAAAACACAGAATTTGTTCGGTACTGTATACTCGTGTTTGACTAATACCGGTCATAGTAACAACATTACTAAACCGTCGACCACTAAATGTAACAGAAAAACTTTCAACTAACGAGAATTTAGCACCAGAATCGTAAACAAAACAAAACAGTTCACCTTTTGTCTTGTACCCTACCCTTTGGAAATTGGACACTGCATACGTCCACACGCCGCTCCATCCACTCACCGTTCATCACGCGCTGCGCCGTCCCTGCTGCCATCGCTTGGCCCGCCGCCTTCGCTCGTACACCAGATGGCGATATGACCCGGTTTGCCACACTTGAAGCACACTAAAGGCCTCGCTGCCGGCTGCTGCACCGCTTGACTCAACGTTGAAGATACAGGTGTTCGTACCGTCGCATCGATAGGCTTGCTTCTGCATTCCGCTCACTTATGGCCAGCCATTTTTCCACCGCTCAAACACTTCAGTGTTGTAAACGCTATACGTTAAAGCCGCGGGTCAGACTGATGTGATGTGAGAGAGTACAGTAGCCACAGCAACCTCTTCTTTGCCCACATCACAATGTCCAGTGATTTGTGAGGGTAGCATGTCATACTCTCGTACGCTGTTTGAGACAGCCACAAAGATGCTTCACCTTCCAGTGCCTTACTTACAGCAAGCTCGAGTTGACTGCCTCTCGGGGAGTTTGTCAAAAGCACAAGTCAGCCGTTGCGCACCACGATCTCGCGTCCGTGTCTTCTTTGTCAGGATCATAAGTGGGTAACCACATATACCTCCCTGAATTAGCCTCGGTGTATACAGGGCTTCGAACATAGCACGCCAGTGGTTATCTCCATTGTTCTCTGTGCCAACACCGATCGCACTTCTGATGTCGGAGTTGGGTGGATTTCCCTCGCACATAGTTTTGAGTGCCCGGTCTACTGTGTGCTTTAGTAGATAATGTTGGCATGAGTAAACACAATTTGTGATATTACGAATTAATTACAACACCGTAATCAATACACAAGAAAGCAGCTACCGCTATCCCAGTAGGTAGATACACAACACGGAACGCGGGACAGTTTCAGTGTCGTCTGCACCGGCCGACTGCCAAACACAAAGTGAGTCGATGTCCGTCGGCCACGCTTCGACTCGCCCCTTCCATACCAATGCATAACACTAACTCTGTCGTCACTTACCGCCGGCACCTTCCCGCGCATTCCCGCGGGTTGTATACCACCTTGAAGGCCCCTCGGAGCCCGAACGATCGACACCAGTTTCAACTGAATCCGAGCGGGAAAAACTGAAAGAGGGGCCTTCAAGGTGGTATCCAACCCGCGGGAATGCGCGGGAAGGTGCGGGCGGTAAGTGGCGAAAAACGATTTTTTCACTTTTCCCCGCTCGGATTCAGTTTAAACTGGTATGGATCGTTCGGGATCCGAGGGGCCTTCAAGGTGGTATACAACCCGCGGGAATGCGCGGGAAAGTGCGGGCGGTAAGTGGCGAAAACCGATTTTTTCAGTTTTCCCCGCTCGGATTCAGTTGAAACTGGTGTCGATCGTTCGGGCTCCGAGGGGCCTTCAAGGTGGTATACAACCCGCGGGAATGCGCGGGAAGGTGCGGGCGGTAAGTGGCGAAAACCGATTTTTTCAGTTTTCTTCGCTCGGATTCAGTTGAAACTGGTGTCGATCGTTGGATCGTTGGTGTCGCTGCGGAGGGGTCAGTTGGTGATGGCCAGAACGTAGGAGTGTGGAAGGAGCCGAGAGTGGTTCTGACCAGATTGGACGTTGATGACGGAATGTCGACTGTCGGTAGTGTCAGGTCGAGACGAGGGTCCGGATCATCATATGGACGGTTGTGGGGAGCGTTGGAGTCAAAGGACTCAGATACTGAAAGTTTTGTGTCGATGGTGTCGGAGAAGTCAAGGACACGGGCACAATACCTGAAGGACAGGCGGAAGAGGCCTCGGAAGACGATCGATCAGTCGGGGTCTTCTGGTGAAGGAGAGCCAGATAGACCGGCGCCAAAAGTGGTTGCCATGAGGAGACGGAAAGGTCTCGGTGAGGCAGAAAGGAAGGAGTTGCCGCTGAGGTCAGAACAGGAGGTGTCTGACAGCGCTGCGGCCGTACTGGCCAGGGCTAGCTCCAGGCTCTCGGACATTTCTCTACCATCCGAGAAAGAGCAGGACGAAGCCATACTTGCGTCTGACCTACAAAATCAGGTGGTGGACAGCCTAGCGGTGATAAGGAAGGTTGCCAGCAGATCGGGCAACCTTAAAGGAACTTTCACCAAGGCCTTTTGACGGATACCGGCCCGAGTGGGGACTCGAGCGGGTTATGTGGGACTCGTGGACCGGCTGAAGGCCAATCCCAATACCCACTAAAACCTCACGATGCTCCTCCTCGACCACCACTGGCCGCGAGACGCGGGGACTATAATCGTCCACGAAACGCGGCGGCGGGAGCCTGCTAGGCACGTCGCGGAGTCAAGGGTGTGTGGGCACCCTCGACGGCCTGCTCGGAGTAGCGCGCGGGAGCAACCTGCGCGCGCCTACTCGGGCCAGGTTGGTAGGCGGCCAGCTTCCCCAAGCTGACCGCCCTCTGGCACATTAGGGCGGAAGGCGGCGATCGTGTGCCGCCCTCCGGCGACCCGGTCTCTTACGGCGGATGGCGACTTCGGCAAAAGCCTCCCTCGTCCGTTCCGCCGACTCCTCGAGCACCACTGCCTCGCAGAAGGATGAGACCGCATCCCACGACGTCTCGCTGCCGGCCATAGCCTTGACCACGGCCGGCAGGGAAAGGTCGTCCCCTATGACGTCGCGCAAAGCGCGACGTTGAGACGCCCAGGCTGAGCACACCTCCAACGTGTGCTGGGCCGTCTCGTCGAGGCAGTCGTCGCAGTGGTGGCAGCGAGCGTCGGGCTCCCTCCCGGCGATCCGACACAGGTAACCCCCGAAGCAGCCATGCCCCGTGAGCACCTGTGTCGTGCGGAAGGTTAGGACGCCGTGACGCCGCGCTAACCACTGGCGGAACACTGGACGAACAGCCTCGATCTTCCTCAGGCCGGCAGATGGATTTGCCAGCCGAGTTTCCCACATTTCAACCGCGGCTACCCGCGCCTCCTCAGTGCGTGCTTGGCTTGCCGGTTCCCCGGACGCTAGGCCTCGACGCCGGCAATAGACCGACGCCAGAGAAAGAGCATCCAGGTCCCACGGTATGACTCCAGCCAGCACGCACGCCACTTCACCGGAGATGGTCCGGTACCCCCGTATCGCCCGGATGGCCATCACCCTCTGCGCACGTCGCAGCAGAGTGATGTTGTGCCGGTCGGATCGGACCACTCCGGTGTACAGCCGACGGCTAGAGGCGCTCGACCCATCCACATTGGGCAAAAGGCGCGCCAGTGCCGCCGCTGTCTTCAACAGTTTCGGGGCCAAAGATGTAAAGCGGCCCTGAAAACTCCACCGACCATCCAGAACAAGTCCGAGGTACTTCATGCTCCGGGCAACGTCAATTTTGACGCCACCGACGACGATGTGGGCATCTGCCGGTGGGCCCTTTCGAGGAGCATGGAAGTAGATTGCCTCGGACTTGTTGAGGGAGACTTCCAAGCCCAGCCGCTTTATGCGGCCGACTACCTCCGCAACTCCAGCAGTCGCGAGGACTGCCGCCTCTCGATAGGTCCACTGCTGCGCCAAGACCAGCGTGTCATCGGCGTAACAGAGGACCTTTATCCCCCTCAGGGTGCCGCCCCGCAGCACCCAGTCGTATCCGATGTTCCAGAGGATCGGACCCAGCACCGATCCTTGTGGAGCACCGGCCGACACAACGAACTCCTTCCAACCTCCTCCAGGAGCTGGAAAGGTCACAGACCTACCGGACAGGTAAGCCCCGATGACGCGGCGCAGGTATGGAGGCACACGATAGTATAACAGTGCCTCCTTTATGCAGGGCCATGGCAGGGAGTTGAAGGCGTTGGCGATGTCTAAAGACACCGCCAAGACTCCATTGCCTCGGGCCACCGCATCCTGCGCATAGGACTTTACCTCCAGTATGGCATCCACCGTCGATCGCCCCCTACGGAAGCCATACTGGTGGTCCGAGAGGTCCGGACCTGTCCCCTCCAAATGGTGTTGTAGCCTCCTGGCTACAACACGCTCAAGGAGCTTGGCGATCTCGCTCAAGAGCACGATGGGCCTGTAGGCGGAGGCTGAATCCGCCGGGCGACCCTCCTTCTTGATGAGGACTAACCTGCCTGTCTTCCACCGCTGTGGAATTATGGCTTGAGCCAGACAGGCAGTGAATAGTCCTCGCACTCTGGGCCCTAAGGTGTTGAGGGCCAGAGTTAGCGCCCGGCCGGGAATGCCATCCAAGCCCGGGGCGGTGCTCTTGAGCCGAGATCGGCGTACAGCTTCTTCGAGCTCCTCCTCCTCCACCGGTGGTGTGACGCTGTCCTCGTCGTCCTCCTCTTCCTCCTCACGCGCTGCAGGGCGGGCCATACTGGGTGGTGCAAAACTGGCCCGCTGCGGGAATAGCGACGACAGAACCCCTCGGAGTACGTCCGGTTGGAGTGTCTGCGTCAGTGGTGGTGCCCAAGCCCGTAACCTACCGAGCACCATTCGGTAAGGTGTGCCGTACGGGTCTAAGTCTATCCCCGCGATCAACCGGTCGTGCGACTCGCCTTTCACACGACCGATCTCCTCCTGCAGCTGCGTTCTCGCCTCGACATAGACACATCATCCAGCACTCGCCAGCCCCGAACACGACATGCTAGGGCCGGGCTCGCGACCGAAACGTCCACGACGGATCCGCCCAGCCTTCGCACACACGTGTTCTTGGTCGCTCGGTTGAGCACAGACAAACCGGTGGCAACAACCCACTCCGACAGCGTCACACCACGCACATCCGTCGTTGCGAAGCCCCACACGCTGGACTTCGCGTTGAGATCGCCGGCCACCAACATCTCCGCCGGACGAAATCGCTCTACCATTTCCCCCAATCGTATAAGGAACTCTTCAAACTCCGCGAGAGTTCGATTGTGGGAAAAGTAGACCCCTACGACAACTAGGTTGCCGACAAGTGCGGCGACGTATCCCACACCTCTCTCTACACGTAAGAAAGGCGGGGAGCCCGCGGCGACCTGGGTGATAATAGTCACCACCCCGGTGTTGTCGGCTACACAGTTGTCTCTGTCGGGAACGCTGTAGGGCTCCGAAACAACCGCCACCTGGATAGACCACTGCGCCAGGCTTTGGACCAATAAATCCTGGGCCCTAGCACAGTGGTTAATGTTCGCATGCAACACACGGAGAGCCATTATTGGTCTTCCATGTGTTGCACCTCCTCAGGCCCAGCTGGGATATTAGACCTGGCCGATGTTGCCGGCACTCGTCTGCGCTTTCCACCGTTATTGGTGCTAGCCTTTCCACAGGCAGCATTCCCCAACATGTGATTAGCGGGCCTTTGCGCCGCCTCACACACCGGACAATGAGGCTCTGCCGAACACGATCTCTGCTGATGCCCGGTCTGGCCACACTGGAAACACTGTTTGCTGCGGTCCACCTCGCTACTGCACTTCGCAGCCATGTGGCCCACTTCGTGGCAACGGAAACAACGTTGCGCACGGGGCATCAACAGCCTCACTCCAGCAGAGACGAAGTCTCGCCCCGCTAATCTTCTGCGCTGCGCCGACAGGACATCGGACCCATACTGTTCCTAGACAGGCCCGGTCCTGTCGGATCTCTCCGACTTTTATATTACCCGCAGCACAGCCGGCAACTCGGCTTATTGCCGCCGTCATGTCCTCAGCAGTGGCGGAGTCATCGAGGCCAAACACCCTCAATTCCGCACATTTCACTGGCCTCGACACCTGGACCTCTTCGGGGCTGAGAACCCCACGCAACTTCTCAGCTAGCGCATCCGCCTTCTCAGCAGTGTTGGCGCCAGGCATTCTAGCGCCTAGCATTCTAGCGCCAGTAGACGCAACACGGAATCTCAGGTCCTCTATACCCAGGTCTTCCAACTTTATACTTTCCTTGACCCGGGTAAGGACATCGCTATACGACATCTTGTCGGCGACGGCTGGCTGCAACTTAATCGTCACAACTTGCGATCTAGGACGACGCAACTTTGGCTCCTTTTGCGCTTTAGCCTTTTGCGCTTTCGGCTTAGGAGCTGGCTTTCTCTTCTTGGCCCCCTTCCGGGCTACTACAGTCCAGCCCTCAGACATATCAGCCGGAGCGGGTGGCAGAGGTCGAGGCTCAGTAGATGCGGTCTTCACCGGGCCTTTCTTCTTCTTGGCCTTTTTAGACCTTTGCTCCTTTGGTGCCGGATTAGCCGGCGCCATCAAAGTGGATGCGACAGGGTCCACTTGCGCCTGCTTTGGGCTATCCACCTTGCGCTTGTCCGCCGCTAGCGGAGGTCGCAGATTTCTCTCCGGTGGTAGCCGATCTTTAAAGGCTTCCAGCCTGGTGGAGACCATAGTGCCCACTATGTCCTCCACAGAAATAGACTCCGTGGGAGTGGGTCGCAAATCCGATGCTCTAGACCGCTCCAACTCTGCTCTCAAAAGGGCAAACTCCTTCCGCAACTCCACCAACTCCGACTGCAGTCGCGAGTTTGTTGCCTTGAGGATATCCACTTCCTCTGATGCCGTCCTCTTTGCCAGAGTATTAACGGCAGAAGAGATAACTCCGGCAGCGTCTTTAAGGGCCCTAGTAAATGTGCCCTTCAGATTCCCCGACTTGCAGGCGACTCTGTTGATTATAGCCAAGCTATCAGATACTTGGCTACGCAAGTCGAAGACCATGTGCTCCTCACCGCAAAGTTCCAGGGGCACATCCGAGAGTCTAGAACTTGCTCTAGTTTGTATCGCCGCGGAGATTTCAGCAACTTCCTCCTCCGCCCTCAGCCGGCGCTCCTCGCGCTTGGCATCGTTTAGCGCCTTCTTTCCAGCAGCTAGCCCTATATTCTCATCAGGAATATTTGGTACGACCACGACTCCCTCTGGCCGAAGCAACCTTCGCTTTCGGCTTGTCTCTGTCTCCCCATCCGCATCCGAGGATTCAGAGTTACTCTTCCTGTGATGGCGCCTCTTTCTGTCCTTTCGGAACTGCGCTTTAGCCCCCTCGATAGCATTGGAGCTATTCGACCCAACAGACATCACGCCATCGGCGTCTGACTCGGAAGCCGCCCAGAAACGGCCTCGCGACGAAAGTGACGACCTGGACCTACCTCTTATAATAGAGGCAACCTCCTCATGGTCCAGACGCTCTAACACGACTCGCGCATCCTTCAACCCCCCTCCTATTGGCACAAGTGCCGGACTTTTGCCCCTTTCGAGCAAAGTACTCCCTACGCCTTTCTCGGGCCTCCCTACGTCATCATTTTGGGTTTTTAAGTTAACATTTTCCATTTTGTTCCCACGAGTGTGGGGGAAAAACGGTCCATCCGAGCAGTGCCCCCTGTACTCGGATAAGCCTATTACGCCAGGGTGTCGGCCGGTACCCTGGCGGGACCAGCAGTAGCGACTGATCTCCCCATCAGCCATGAACCCCTCGCGCTGCTTCGCCGCTTGGGTTGGGGTAATTTTTTATAGAGGTTTTCTTCCTCGCAGCCCGGCCGGTAAAGGCAAGGCCCTCAGTTCCATTCCTGATTACGAGACATGACCGCAACCAAGAGTGGAGTTCCGATATTTTCGGCGCTGGCACATCACTGCACCTGCGTGGCGGTAGGGTGAGTACACACCACGCACGCCCTCCGGTTCCTCACACTGTGACCTCTGCATGACAGAGGACACGCGAAGAACCACGCCGGATTATTAGCCAGCGAGCAATCATTACCCAAGGACGAATCCTGTAGGCACCAATTACTCGCCGCCCAGGGTGCACCGGTCCGCAACACTGTTCGTCCCCCCCGAACGACAAGCATTCGAGAAAGGGCCAACAGCGGGTGAACACACGAGGAGGTCATCCGACCAAGCACCCCAACCTAACCTGACATTTTTTTTTTTTTTTTTTAACGTGAGGAAATCCTTTTACGGATACCGGCCCGAGTGGGGACTCGAGCGGGTTATGTGGGACTCATGGACCGGCTGAAGGCCAATCCCAATACCCACTAAAACCTCACGGTGCTCCTCCTCGACCGCCACTGACCGCGAGACGCGGGGACTAGAATCGTCCACGAAACGCGGCGGCGGGAGCCTGCTAGGCACGTCGCGGAGTCAAGGGTGTGTGGGCACCCTCGACGGCCTGCTCGGAGTAGCGCGCGGGAGCAACCTGCGCGCGCCTACTCGGCCAGGTTGGTAGGCGGCCAGCTTCCCCAAGCTGACCGCCCTCTGGCACATTAGGGCGGAAGGCGGCGATCGTGTGCCGCCCTCCGGCGACCCGGTCTCTTACGGCGGATGGCGACTTCGGCAAAAGCCTCCCTCGTCCGTTCCGCCGACTCCTTCTCGAGCACCACTGCCTCGCAGAAGGATGAGACCGCATCCCACGACGTCTCGCTGCCGGCCATAGCCTTGACCACGGCCGGCAGGGAAAGGTCGTCCCCTATGACGTCGCGCAAAGCGCGACGTTGAGACGCCCATGCTGAGCACACCTCCAACGTGTGCTGGGCCGTCTCGTCGAGGCAGTCGTCGCAGTGGTGGCAGCGAGCGTCGGGCTCCCTCCCGGCGATCCGACACAGGTAACCCCCGAAGCAGCCATGCCCCGTGAGCACCTGTGTCGTGCGGAAGGTTAGGACGCCGTGACGCCGCGCTAACCACTGGCGGAACACTGGACGAACAGCCTCGATCGTCCTCAGGCCGGCAGTTGATGTTGCCAGCCGAGTTTCCCACAACTCCATTGCGGCTACCCGCACCTCCTCAGTGCGTGCCTGGCTTGCCGGTTCCCCGGACACTAGGCCTATTATTTCTTCATTTGGTTCATATATTTCATTATTTTCCATAATTTTAATTATTATTATTATTTGAGAATCAATAATTAATCAACGAATAATCCTATTTTCATTAAATATACCATCCTCTATTGAATGATATCAAAATTTACCTCCTTCTGAACATTCTTATAATGAATAATAATCCTTTTTTAACCGACTTCTGTAAGAAAAGGAGGTTATCAATTCGACTGTATTTTTTTTTTTTTTATGTTTGTTACCTCATAACTTTTAACTGGGTGGACCGATTTTAATATTTTTTTTTTATTTAAAAGGTATAGCTTCCCGAATGGTCATATTTTTTTTTTGTCCATGTCTGACAATGGTATCCATGAGAAAATCACATAAGTCTTAAATTTGCATTATGCATGTGCGCGACTAATAGCCGAATAACTCAATGTCGCGCCAACCGATTTTGATGATTCTTTTTTTATTTGAAAGGATACACTTCAAGGATAATTTGGTGAAAGTTTGGTTAGGTTTCGATTATGGAATCCGGAGAAAATTGAGAAAGTTTGTTTTTGTTGGTCAAAAATTAATTATACTGTAATAGTTACAAGCAAAAACTTTTTAAATTGATGTCAGAAGTGAGATTCCTGATCGTTGCATTTCTTTTCAACCAATCTCAAAAAAGAGGATGTTCTCATTTTCAACCAACTTCAAAAAAGGGAGATTCCGAATTCACCCGAATACTTTTTATGTTTGTTCTTGTCAATATACCAAAATGTAACTTTGCACAAAAATAATAGCTAATTAAATGAAGTTTTACACAGAACAATCATAACCACTCGTTGACAACCACTACCACCACCATCACCACTCACACCACATTCCTCAAATAATACCTATCAATTGAATAATTTCATTATTATTTTTTATTTCTATTTTTATTAGTTTAATAATTATTTTATTTTTAATTATAAAAATAATTTTAATTTTTAAAAAAATAAGAAAAATAATTTCAAAAAATTTTTTTGAAAATGATAAATAATCTTTTTTCAATTTTTGATCCTTCAACAAATTTATTTAATTTCCCATTTAATTGAATTAGAACATTTATTGGATTATTATTTATTCCTTTATCTTTCTGATTTTTTCCTAATCGTCATTATTTATGAAATTTTATTTCTAATAAGCTTCATAATGAATTTAAAACTTTATTAGAACCAAATAGAATTAATGGATCAACTTTTATTTTTATTTCATTATTCTTTTTTATTTTATTTAATATTTTTTTAGGTTTATTCCCATATATTTTTACTAGAACAAGTCATCTTAATATATCCCTTTCATTATCTTTAACATTATGATTAAGATTTATAATGATTAAATAATACACAACATATATTTATTCATATAATTCCTCAGGGAACACCAACTATTTTAATACCTTTTATAGTACTAATTGAAACTATTAGTAATATTATTCGACCTGGAACTTTAGCAGTTCGATTAACAGCTAATATAATTGCAGGTCATTTACTTTTAACTTTATTAAGTAATACAGGTATTAATATACTTAATTATTTATTAATTATTTTAATTATTGTTCAAATTTTATTATTAATTCTTGAATTGCCGTAGCAATTATTCAATCTTATGTAATTTCTATTTTAAGAACTCTTTATTCTAGAGAAGTAAATTAATGTCTAATCATAATCATCCCTATCACTTAGTTGACTATAGACCTTGACCCTTAACAGGAGCTATTGGAGTAATAACCTTAGTAACTGGTTTAGTAAAATGATTTCATAATTTTAATATAAACTTATTATTTATTGGATATATTATCGTATTATTAACTATATTTCAATGATGACGAGATATTTGTCGAGAAAGAACATTCCAAGGAAAACATACTATTATAGTATCAAAAGGTTTACGGTGAGGAATAATTTTATTTATTATTTCTGAAATCTTTTTTTTCAAATAATTTGTTCTATTAATGGAGAAGCTCTATTTTGGTAATTTAAATTAGATCAGGTTGCCATTTCTAAAAAAAGGATATTCCTTTATAAATGGGGTTTAAATCCATTACATATAATCTGCCATATTAGAAATTTCTTAAAATAGGAAGTTCATTATAAGAATGTTCAGAAGGAGGTAAATTTTGATATCATTCAATAGAGGATGGTATATTTAATGAAAATAGGATTATTCGTTGATTAATTATTGATTCTCAAATAATAATAATAATGAAAATTATGGAAAATAATGAAATATATGAACCAAATGAAGAAATAATAGGCCTAGTGTCCGGGGAACCGGCAAGCCAGGCACGCACTGAGGAGGTGCGGGTAGCCGCAATGGAGTTGTGGGAAACTCGGCTGGCAACACCAACTGCCGGCCTGAGGACGATCGAGGCTGTTCGTCCAGTGTTCCGCCAGTGGTTAGCGCGGCGTCACGGCGTCCTAACCTTCCGCATGACACAGGTGCTCTCGGGGCATGGCTGCTTCGGGGGTTACTTGTGTCGGATCGCCGGGAGGGAGCCCGACGCTCGCTGCCACCACTGCGACGACTGCCTCGATGAGACGGCCCAGCACACGTTGGAGGTGTGCTCAGCCTGGGCGTCTCAACGTCGCGCTTTGCGCGACGTCATAGGGGACGACCTTTCCCTGCCGGCCGTGGTCAAGGCTATGGCCGGCAGCGAGACGTCGTGGGATGCGGTCTCATCCTTCTGCGAGGCAGTGGTGCTCGAGAAGGAGTCGGCGGAACGGGCGAGGGAGGCTTTTGCCGAAGTCGCCATCCGCCGTAAGAGACCGGGTCGCCGGAGGGCGGCACACGATCGCCGCTTTCCGCCCTAATGTGCTAGAGGGCGGTCAGCTTGGGGAAGCTGACCGCCTACCAACCTGGCCCGAGTAGGCACGCACAGGTTGCTCCCGCGCGCTACTCCGAGCAGGCCGTCGAGGGTGCCCACACACCCTTGACTCCGCGACGTGCCTTGCAGGCTCCCGCCGCCGCGTCTCGCGGCCAGTGGCGGTCGAGGAGGAGCACCGTGAGGTTTTAGTGGGTATTGGGATAATACTATCCAATTAGCAGAAAATGTTAAATTCTGAGGCATGATTCTCGATAAAAGACTGAACGGAATTGCCCATGCTGAACATGTCAGTAAAAAATGTGAAAACGGCATCAACGCTTTAAGAGCTGTGTCTGGTGTGTGGTGGCGTGCACACCCTTATACTCTCAAACTACTGTACAATGCCATTATCCGTAGTCACATTGACTACGGATTATTTGTTTTAGACCCCTTTAACAAAGTTGCTACTGAAAAACTCAATAGGATCCAATACAAATGCCTACGAATTATTATAGGTGCAATGAAGTCTTCTCCCACCAACGCACTGCAGGTTGAGTGTGTTGATCCTCCTTATCCTATCCGTCGCCAATTCCTGTCTGATCGGTTTGTTGGTAAAATGTTACAGCTGTCATCCCACCCCCTATGGTCCAAGCTATCTGATTTAGCGGACCTCATTCCTCCGGGCAGGCCCCTACCCTACTTGCTCAATAGAAATTTTTTGTCATGTTATTAAAATAAATCTATTAAATCATGATAATCCTTCTATAATATTAGGAAATCAAAAATGAAAAGGAACAGAACCTATTTTTATTAATATTGCAGAATTTATAATAATTGATAATAAATATAACGCGGGCAATGCGCCACAAACTGGGAAAAGTGTTATGGGAAATAGAAAAATTTTAAATATGGGTAATGACTGGAACTAAGACTTCCAAGGGCAAAATAATCATTTTGCGGTTGATGCCATCATAACCAGAAGCATCAGATTTGATGGCTAGGATACTGTTTCTTACCTGGGATGAGGTTATAGAAGCAAAGTTAAAAGGAACGATTGTGGGAGACGGCAAGGAGTTGATATAATTCAATGTATTTGCTTTAATTGTGTTGTCCATAGATGTTATCGAGGCAAAGTGTTTATTCAAGGCATCAACGTCTAGATTGCAATTCAAATCCTTACGTTGCCGGCCAATGCCTAGCCATTCCAGAAATTTCCACAACTTACGTGGGCTTAAGTTTTTCATTCATTCATTTTATTTATTATTTCTGAAATCTTTTTCTTCATTTCTTTTTTCTGAGCATTTTTTCATAGTTTCATGATATAAAATTATCTGGGTAATCAGAATAACGACGGGGTATACCAGCTAATCCTAAAAAATGTTGAGGAAAAAATGTTAAATTAACACCAATAAATATGGAAATAAATTGAATTTTTAATAAATAAGGATTTAATAATAATCCAGTATTTTTTTTTTTTTTTTTATTTATTTCTATCAAATATCCATACAACTATATATTTACATTGATGAAGGCACTACAAAAAACCACGAAGGTTTGTCTCGAGTACCAAAACTCGTCTAAATTATAGATTTAAATAATATTTTTTTAATAATTGATTTAAGCTCCTCTCAGTAATTATACTTCTTATTCTAGGGTCTAAATTATTTATTAAGTTAGGAACCATGTATGCCCGGGTGCGCTGTCCGTATTTGTTACTAGCTGATAGTGAAACTAATCTGTTTTGTGTGATATTACGTGTTGCAATTTTATGAGAGATTTTATTTTGAAACTGCAAGTCGAAATAATTTTCTTTTAATATTGTAAAATTAATTTTATCATAAAGGGGAATAACTTGGCAGTATTTAAAGAGAAGGTTTTCATCAGTTGCCGCTTGCAATTTAATTTTTAAAGGGACGATGTTCTTCAATATTCTAACCTGCAGCCGGTATATGTAACTCAAGTATGTTTTGTCCGTTCTGCCGTAACTACTAAGTCCATATGACATAATTGAGTCAGCTAATGCGTTATAAAGCATCATCTTAGTCTTATACGTTAATCTATTCTTGACAATAAAAATATTTGCCAAAAATGATCTTAGCTTATCACATACATAATTAATATGCTTATGCCAGTTGAAGTTGTGATCAATAGTTAATCCTAAATATTTATGGGATAGTGCTACTTCAATTGAAGGACAGCCACAGTGGCTACTGGGGTTGTGCAAGCAGCAGTGAGTGTGAGCTATAAGACTACAATTCATATCGCTACCTGCTTTGAGGTTTGGAGAATGAATATGTATCAATTTAGTTTTTTGCGGATTTAATACTAAATGACTATCATGACACCATTTGTTTAACATATCGAAATCTTCCTGTAATAATGTTATTCCTTCATTCACGTCTTTAGCAGCTACAAGCAAACAAGTATCGTCAGCATATTGATAAGTTATACAATTGTTAAAAAATTTACTCATATTATTTATATAAGCTATAAAGTGTAAAGGCCCCAATACAGAGCCTTGAGCCGTGCCCTCCGAGACTTTTATGCTAGTGCTAAAACTGTCGCCTATTTTTACGCAATAATTCCTATCTCTAAGGTAATTTTCACACCATTTAAACAATGGACTCCGTATTCCGGTGTTTTCTAATCTTCGTGCAAGTATTTTGTGATTTAATGTGTCAAAAGCACGGGAAAAGTCAATAAACAGCGCCAAAACATGTAGTTTCTGATCCAACCACGTATTTACTTGGTCCGTAAATGTTGACAATAACATTGTCGTATTTTTACCTGGTCGAAAACCATACTGTGTATTGTTCAGTATATCATTTTTTCCGTAAAAAGAATGAATTTGATTACTTATAAATTTTTCAGTAATTTTATTTAACACAGAAGTTACCGAGATCGGTCTATAATTGCTGACATCATCTTGTTTTCCTTTTTTATAGACAGGTCTCACACAACCAGCTTTTAATTCATCCGGGTAGGTGCCCATTTCAACGCTAGTATTAATAAGTTTGGCCAAAGGTTTACAGATTTTTTTCATCAATGCTTTAACTTCAAACCCTCTTATACTATCAATACCTGGGGCTTTATTAGCATTTAAATTTTTAATTAATTTTAACACGTCATTTTCAGATGCTTTTTTAAATTTTATGCTACAAATGGATGAATAATTATTATCTATTGTACTATCTAGTAATTTTAATTTACAATTTGGGATAATTTTTTTAACGGCATCTGAAAAACCTACTGCGAAGATTTGCGCAATCTTTTTCGGTGACAAATTAGTACAATTAAATGCCGACAACACTACTTCGTCAATTGACTTGCATATTCTGCCCGAGATTTTATTTAGTATATTCCACAGTTTTTTAGTATTCCCATAATTCATATTTATTTTGTTTTTATAATATAAATTTCTATAGTATTCAATAACTTTATGAACTTTATTCCTCGTCTTATTATATTGTAGTCTTAGGTAAGCATTATACGGATTACGTCTCCACCTGTTAAATAACTTATCTCTTTTTTTAGACAGATTAATAATGTTTTTATTAATCCAGGGTGCAACGCGTAAGTTATTTTTAGTTTTACAAATAGTTTTTCTAGCTTTCGAGTATGCGGATTGAAATAAATCTTTAATATATGTATATATTTCCAGTGGTGTGCCTAAATCATCAACGCGTTCCCAGTTTGCATTACATAGTTCCTTTCTTAATATTACAGAGTCGTAAACATTCATTTGTTTGTTAAATTGACAATTATTAACCGGTGATTCATAGACGTTGCAAAGTGCAACGACGGTAAGCCTATGGTCCGCTAGTACAGTGTCGACTGCAGCGGTGAACGGACTGATCCCGCGCGACCTTACAAATATGTGATCTATACACGATTTCGTAATTGTTTCTAATCTCTTTTCAATACGCGTATATTCTGTAATACCACAAAACAGTCCGTTCTCCGCCATCAGATCAAGATAATTATCTCTTATACTTGATGATATTTTTAAGTCAAGGTTCATATCCCCTGCTATTACAATATTTAATGACGTAGGTACATTTTTTAAAAGTAGTGAAAGTTCAGATACAAAAAGTTGCTTATTATATGAGGGAGGTCTATAAATAGCACATATTGTGACAGCTTGGTTACAAGGAGTTTTAATCGTGCCTACTAGTGACTCGAACAAATATGTATTATAGTTATAAACTGTGAACTTTAAATAATCTTTTATATAAGTAATTATACCGCCACCTTTTTTATTTTTGCGTAATTTTGTGTACATTTTATATCCCGGAATGTTAAATAAATTACTAGTTTCATCTGACACTCCTACCTCCGTTAAAATTATAATATCAATAGGATATAATGTTACGTCTAGAATTTGTAATAATTTTGAATAATTTTTAACTATTGATCGAATATTTATATGTATACATAAAAGATTTATATGACTGCTAGGTATATTTTTAATAAAGCTATTGCAATTTATACAATTATTTAGTTTTATTATTCCTGATGAGTTATTTGTGTTATCCATCTTATTAATATTTATTATGAGAAAAAGCAAAATTTACACAAGGAAAAATTATTTTTCAATTTTTGAAATTGCTTCAATATCTAGTAAACATCTTATAATATGGACTTTACTCACTTTTGTCTTCCTTGCATAAATTTTGCCATTCCTGCACCATACGAATTCAAAATTATTACTCAGCTGTTTTTTACTGTTATATAATAACATTTTATTATAGGGCGTTAGTGCTTCACGAATAAATATCGGAGTGTTTGTAAGTTCACGCGGCGCACTTTGCACAATGTCACCGAGTGTAGACCGTGTCTGCTTATTTGCCGCTAACCATTGATCCCTGATGTGCTGGTTCTTCATTTCCACCATAAGCGATCCGGGTCGTTCTTTATGCGGTTGCACGACACGTGTGCATTTAACGTCACCGTCGTCCATTTTTAAATTTACAGCAATGGATTTTATGACTTCTTTGGATTTTTGTAGTGCAGATTCTGGTAATCCCGATATTTCCAAGGAACTCCCGAGGGACTTTTGTTCTATTTCATGTAGTTTGAATTCCGCGGACGCAACGCGGAGTTCAAGATGTTTGTTACTGTTTTGAAGTTCAATATTTTTATTCTCTAGCATTTTTATTTTGTTTTCATGTTTTTTAAAAGACTCCTCGATACTTGAAATTTGATCACTTAGAAAATTAAGCGAAACTTCAAATTCTTTTTTTAATGTTTCAAACTCATTTTTTATTATTCTTTTCATTTCTGCGGAAATTTCGCGAATCAATTTCGATCCAGCTTTGTTACTGGACACAAGTTCCTCTTCTTCTTCATCATCGGAATCATCGCCTTGTATTGAGATAGATGATCTATGCGAGGCATTACACAAGCATTCTTCACAGCTCCATTCCAGTCCGGGGGCGTTACGAAGAGTTGCTAATT
Organism: Heliconius melpomene rosina; assembly: GCF_056956725.1. NCBI lineage: Eukaryota > Metazoa > Arthropoda > Insecta > Lepidoptera > Nymphalidae > Heliconius > Heliconius melpomene. Next base: position 231,470 of record NW_028181880.1, on the reverse strand, counting down.
GCTTTGCAGAGAGTTTAGCACAAGTAGTAGTACCATGAACACACTTCTCACAACGGCTACATGTTATACCGAGTCTTTTTTTCGTAATATTTTTGTTACACGTATTACACTTTGATATTGGCATCTTGAGGGTAGTTAGCGCACAAATAGGGGCAACGTGTGTATAGTTCGGAACTAGAAAGATAACTAGAGAATATCAATGAACAAAACCCCCTAAAATAGCAAATACAGCTTCTATCACATCACTGCACCTGCGTGGCGGTAGGGTGAGTACACACCACGCCCTCCGGTTCCTCACACTGTGACCTCTGCATGACAGAGAACACACACGACAGTGAGACACACACGAGACAAAAATTATTGTGCATTTTACACTAAAATATAATTTTTTTATCATGAATTTAAATTCATCTTTAGAATATTTTATTCTTATTTTTTATTTTATTAATTAATAATTCCAATAAAATATTTTTCTTATTTATTTTATTTTTCAGAACTATAATTTCTATTTCATCAAATTCATGATTAGGATGCTGAATTGGCTTAGAAATTAATTTACTTAGATTTATCCCCTTAATCTCTTCCCCCAATAATCTATTAAATTCAGAAGCTTCCTTAAAATATTTTTTAACTCAATCTATTGCATCAATTAATTTTTTATTTTCTATCCTATTGAATTTATTTCTTATAAAAATATTTATTAATGATTTATTATCAATTATTATAAATTCTGCAATATTAATAAAAATAGGTTCTGTTCCTTTTCATTTTTGATTTCCTAATATTATAGAAGGATTATCATGATTTAATAGATTTATTTTAATAACATGACAAAAAATTTCACCAATAATATTTTATTATCTTATAATATAAATTTTATTTTTTTAATTTTTGAATTAAGGATTAGACGGAGAAGAGGACAAGGGATGAGGAAGAGAGGTAAATTTCAGGAAACTATTGAGCAAGTAGGGTAGGGGCCTGCCCGGAGGAATGAGGTCCGCTAAATCAGATAGCTTGGACCATAGAGGGTGGGATGACAGCTGTAACATTTTACCAACAAACCGATCAGACAGGAATTGGCGACGGACGTCGCGGAGTCAAGGGTGTGTGGGCATCCTCGACGGCCTGCTCGGAGTAGCGCGCGGGAGCAACCTGTGCGTGCCTACTCGGGCCAGGTTGGTAGGCGGTCAGCTTCCCCAAGCTGACCGCCCTCTAGCACATTAGGGCGGAAGGCGGCGATCGTGTGCCGCCCTCCGGCGACCCGGTCTCTTACGGCGGATGGCGACTTCGGCAAAAGCCTCCCTCGCCCGTTCCGCCGACTCCTTCTCGAGCACCACTGCCTCGCAGAAGGATGAGACCGCATCCCACGACGTCTCGCTGCCGGCCATAGCCTTGACCACGGCCGGCAGGGAAAGGTCGTCCCCTATGACGTCGCGCAAAGCGCGACGTTGAGACGCCCAGGCTGAGCACACCTCCAACGTGTGCTGGGCCGTCTCATCGAGGCAGTCGTCGCAGTGGTGGCAGCGAGCGTCGGGCTCCCTCCCGGCGATCCGACACAAGTAACCCCCGAAGCAGCCATGCCCCGTGAGCACCTGTGTCATGCGGAAGGTTAGGACGCCGTGACGCCGCGCTAACCACTGGCGGAACACTGGACGAACAGCCTCGATCTTCCTCAGGCCGGCAGATGGATTTGCCAGCCGAGTTTCCCACATTTCAACCGCGGCTACTCGCGCCTCCTCAGTGCGTGCTTGGCTTGCCGGTTCCCCGGACGCTAGGCCTCGACGCCGGCAATAGACCGACGCCAGAGAAAGAGCATCCAGGTCCCACGGCATGACTCCAGCCAGCACGCACGCCACTTCACCGGAGATGGTCCGGTACCCCCGTATCGCCCGGATGGCCATCACCCTCTGCGCACGTCGCAGCAGAGTGATGTTGTGCCGGTCGGATCGGACCACTACGGTGTACAGCCGACGGCTAGAGGCGCTCGGCCCATCCACATTGGGCAAAAGGCGCGCCAGTGCCGCCGCTGTCTTCAACAGTTTCGGGGCCAAAGATGTAAAGCGGCCCCGAAAACTCCACCGACCATCCAGAACAAGTCCGAGGTACTTCATGCTCCGGGCAACGTCAATTTTGACGCCACCGACGACGATGTGGGCATCTGCCGGTGGGCCCTTTCGAGGAGCATGGAAGTAGATTGCCTCGGACTTGTTGAGGGAGACTTCCAAGCCCAGCCGCTTTATGCGGCCGACTACCTCCGCAACTCCAGCAGTCGCGAGGACCGCCGCCTCTCGATAGGTCCACTGCTGCGCCAAGACCAGCGTGTCATCGGCGTAACAGAGGACCTTTATCCCCCTCAGGGTGCCGCCCCGCAGCACCCAGTCGTATCCGATGTTCCAGAGGATCGGACCTAGCACCGATCCTTGTGGAACACCGGCCGACACAACGAACTCCTTCCAACCTCCTCCAGGAGCTGGAAAGGTCACAGACCTACCGGACAGGTAAGCCCCGATGACGCGGCGCAGGTATGGAGGCACACGATAGTATAACAGTGCCTCCTTTATGCAGGGCCATGGCAGGGAGTTGAAGGCGTTGGCGATGTCTAAAGACACCGCCAAGACTCCATTGCCTCGGGCCACCGCATCCTGCGTATAGGACTTTACCTCCAGCATGGCATCCACCGTCGATCGCCCCCTACGGAAGCCATACTGGTGGTCCGAGAGGTCCGGACCTGTCCCCTCCAAATGGTGTTGTAGCCTCCTGGCTACAACACGCTCAAGGAGCTTGGCGATCTCGCTCAAGAGCACGATGGGCCTGTAGGCGGAGGCTGAATCCGCCGGGCGACCCTCCTTCTTGATGAGGACTAACCTGCCTGTCTTCCACCGCTGTGGAATTATGGCTTGAGCCAGACAGGCAGTGAATAGTCCTCGCACTCTGGGCCCTAAGGTGTTGAGGGCCAGAGTTAGCGCCCGGCCGGGAATGCCATCCAAGCCCGGGGCGGTGCTCTTGAGCCGAGATCGGCGTACAGCTTCTTCGAGCTCCTCCTCCTCCACCGGTGGTGTGACGCTGTCCTCGTCGTCCTCCTCTTCCTCCTCACGCGCTGCAGGGCGGGCCATACTGGGTGGTGCAAAACTGGCCCGCTGCGGGAATAGCGACGACAGAACCCCTCGGAGTACGTCCGGTTGGAGTGTCTGCGTCAGTGGTGGTGCCCAAGCCCGTAACCTACCGAGCACCATTCGGTAAGGTGTGCCGTACGGGTCTAAGTCTATCCCCGCGATCAACCGGTCGTGCGACTCGCCTTTCACACGACCGATCTCCTCCTGCAGCTGCGTTCTCGCCTCGACATAGACGCGGTACAGTCGGTCTTCCTCCTCCTGCACCTTCTGTACCCGTCTGCGATAGTGGCTGTACTGGCGTCTCGCCGCAACGCAGGTGTTACGCAGTTGCGCGATCTCCCACGACCACCAGTACACTTGCCGCCGTTGAGGGCGGCGCCCGGAACGGGGCATTGACGCGTCACAGATACGCGTCAGCGCCCCCTGCGCCCAGGATGCGGCGTCTTCTGCAGACGCCAAGCTCTGGGGCCGCCAGGATTTCACTATCGCGGCCTCCTCCAACAACTCCCTGTCAAGACGACCCTGTTGCCACCGCGGTCCGTACTCTCGCGAGTTTGGACTGGGGGCTGGTGGCACCGCAGGATGTATGGAGATCTCGTACAAGATGTAGAGGTGATCCGAGAGAGTCTCCACATCATCCAGCACTCGCCAGCCCCGAACACGACATGCTAGGGCCGGGCTCGCGACCGAAACGTCCACGACGGATCCGCCCAGCCTTCGCACACACGTGTTCTTGGTCGCTCGGTTGAGCACAGACAAACCGGTGGCAACAACCCACTCCGACAGCGTCACACCACGCACATCCGTCGTTGCGAAGCCCCACACGCTGGACTTCGCGTTGAGATCGCCGGCCACCAACATCTCCGCCGGACGAAATCGCTCTACCATTTCCCCCAATCGTATAAGGAACTCTTCAAACTCCGCGAGAGTTCGATTGGGGGAAAAGTAGACCCCTACGACAACTAGGTTGCCGACAAGTGCGGCGACGCATCCCACACCTCTCTCTACACGTGAGAAAGGCGGGGAGCCCGCGGCGACCTGGGTGATAATAGTCACCACCCCGGTGTTGTCGGCTACCCAGTTGTCTCTGTCGGGAACGCTGTAGGGCTCCGAAACAACCGCCACCTGGATAGACCACTGCGCCAGGCTTTGGACCAATAAGTCCTGGGCCCTAGCACAGTGGTTAATGTTCGCATGCAACACGTGGAGAGCCATTATTGGTCTTCCATGTGTTGCACCTCCTCAGGCCCAGCTGGGATATTAGACCTGGCCGATGTTGCCGGCACTCGTCTGCGCTTTCCACCGTTATTGGTGCTAGCCTTTCCACAGGCAGCATTCCCCAACATGTGATTAGCGGGCCTTTGCGCCGCCTCACACACCGGACAATGAGGCTCTGCCGAACACGATCTCTGCTGATGCCCGGTCTGGCCACACTGGAAACACTGTTTGCTGCGGTCCACCTGGCTACTGCACTTCGCAGCCATGTGGCCCACTTCGTGGCAACGGAAACAACGTTGCGCACGGGGCATCAACAGCCTCACTCCAGCAGAGACGAAGCCAACAAGTAGTCTCGCCCCGCTAATCTTCTGCGCTGCGCCGACAGGACATCGGACCCATACTGTTCCTAGACCGGCCCGGTCCTGTCGGATCTCTCCGACTTTTATATTACCCGCAGCACAGCCGGAAACTCGGCTTATTGCCGCCGTCATGTCCTCAGCAGTGGCGGAGTCATCGAGGCCAAACACCCTCAATTCCGCACATTTCACTGGCCTCGACACCTGGACCTCTTCGGGGCTGAGAACCCCACGCAACTTCTCAGCTAGCGCATCCGCCTTCTCAGCAGTGTTGGCGCCAGGCAACTCTAGCATTCTAGCGCCAGTAGACGCAACACGGAATCTCAGGTCCTCTATACCCAGGTCTTCCAACTTTATACTTTCCTTGACCCGGGTAAGGACATCGCTATACGACATCTTGTCGGCGACGGCTGGCTGCAACTTAATCGTTACAACTTGCGATCTAGGACGACGCAACTTTGGCTCCTTTTGCGCTTTAGCCTTTTGCGCTTTCGGCTTAGGAGCTGGCTTTCTCTTCTTGGCCCCCTTCCGGGCTACTACAGTCCAGCCCTCAGACATATCAGCCGGAGCGGGTAGCAGAGGTCGAGGCTCAGTAGATACGGTCTTCACCGGGCCTTTCTTCTTCTTGGCCTTTTTAGACCTTTGCTCCTTTGGTGCCGGATTAGCCGGCGCCATCAAAGTGGATGCGACAGGGTCCACTTGCGCCTGCTTTGGGCTATTCACCTTGCGCTTGTCCGCCGCTAGCGGAGGTCGCAGATTTCTCTCCGGTGGTAGCCGATCTTTAAAGGCTTCCAGCCTGGTGGAGACCATAGTGCCCACTATGTCCTCCACAGCAATAGACTCCGTGGGAGTGGGTCGTAAGTCCGATGCTCTAGACCGCTCCAACTCCGCTCTCAAAAGGGCAAACTCCTTCCGCAACTCCACCAACTCCGACTGCAGTCGCGAGTTTGTTGCCTTGAGGATATCCACTTCCTCTGATGCCGTCCTCTTTGCCAGAGTATTAACGGCAGAAGAGATAACTCCGGCAGCGTCTTTAAGGGCCCTAGTAAATGTGCCCTTCAGATTCCCCGACTTGCAGGCGACTCTATTGATTATAGCCAAGCTATCAGATACTTGGCTACGCAAGTCGGAGACCATGTGCTCCTCACCGCAAAGTTCCAGGGGCACATCCGAGAGCCTAGAACTTGCTCTAGTTTGTATCGCCGCGGAGATTTCAGCAACTTCCTCCTCCGCCCTCAGCCGGCGCTCCTCGCGCTTGGCATCGTTTAGCGCCTTCTTTCCAGCAGCTAGCCCTATATTCTCATCAGGAATATTTGGTACGACCACGACTCCCTCTGGCCGAAGCAACCTTCGCTTTCGGCTTGTCTCTGTCTCCCCATCCGCATCCGAGGATTCAGAGTTACTCTTCCTGTGATGACGCCTCTTTCTGTCCTTTCGGAACTGCGCTTTAGCCCCCTCGATAGCATTGGAGCTGTTCGACCCAACAGACATCACGCCATCGGCGTCTGACTCGGAAGCCGCCCAGAAACGGCCTCGCGACGAAAGTGACGACCTGGACCTATCTCTTATAATAGAGGCAACCTCCTCATGGTCCAGACGCTCTAACACGACTCGCGCATCCTTCAACCCCCCTCCTATTGGCACAAGTGCCGGACTTTTGCCCCTTTCGAGCAAAGTACTCCCTACGCCTTTCTCGGGCACAACTACTACTCCGCCCATCTCGGGCAACAACAGATCACCGCCCTCCTCGGGCCTCCCTACGTCATCATTTCGGGTTTTTAAGTTAACATTTTCCATTTTGTTCCCACGAGTGTGGGGGAAAAACGGTCCATCCGAGCAGTGCCCCCTGTACTCGGATAAGCCTATTACGCCAGGGTGTCGGCCGGTACCCTGGCGGGACCAGCAGTAGAGACTGATCTCCCCATCAGCCATGAACCCCTCGCGCTGCTTCGCCGCTTGGGTTGGGGTAATTTTTTATAGAGGTTTTCTTCCTCGCAGCCCGGCCGGTAAAGGCAAGGCCCTCAGTTCCATTCCTGATTACGAGACATGACCGCAACCAAGAGTGGAGTTCCGATATTTTCGGCGCTGGCACATCACTGCACCTGCGTGGCGGTAGGGTGAGTACACACCACGCACGCCCTCCGGTTCCTCACACTGTGACCTCTGCATGACAGAGGACACGCGAAGAACCACGCCGGATTATTAGCCAGCGAGCAATCATTACCCAAGGACGAATCCTGTAGGCACCAATTACTCGCCGCCCAGGGTGCACCGGTCCGCAACACTGTTCGTCCCCCCCCGAACGACAAGCATTCGAGAAAGGGCCAACAGCGGGTGAACACACGAGGAGGTCATCCGACCAAGCACCCCAACCTAACCTGACATTTTTTTTTTTTTTTTTTTAACGTGAGGAAATCCTTTTACGGATACCGTATACACGTCGCGGATACACGTCGGATACACGTCGCGGAGTCAAGGGTGTGTGGGCACCCTCGACGGCCTGCTCGGAGTAGCGCGCGGGAGCAACCTCTTTCCCCTCCCTCTTTCAGTTTTTCCCGCTCGGATTCAGTTGAAACTGGTGTCGATCGTTCGGGCTCCGAGGGGCCTTCAAGGTGGTATACAACCCGCGGGAATGCGCGGGAAGGTGCCGGCGGTAAGTGACGACAGAGTTAGTGTTATGCATTGGAAGCGTGGCCGACGGACATCGACTCACTTTGTGTTTGGCAGTCGGCCGGTGCAGACGACACTGAAACTGTCCCGCGTTCCGTGTTGTGTATCTACCTACTGGGATAGCGGTAGCTGCTTTCTTGTGTATTGATTACGGTGTTGTAATTAATTCGTAATATCACAAATTGTGTTTACTCATGCCAACATTATCTACTAAAGCACACAGTAGACCGGGCACTCAAAACTATGTGCGAGGGAAATCCACCCAACTCCGACATCAGAAGTGCGATCGGTGTTGGCACAGAGAACAATGGAGATAACCACTGGCGTGCTATGTTCGAAGCCCTGTATACACCGAGGCTAATTCAGGGAGGTATATGTGGTTACCCACTTATGATCCTGACAAAGAAGACACGGACGCGAGATCGTGGTGCGCAACGGCTGACTTGTGCTTTTGACAAACTCCCCGAGAGGCAGTCAACTCGAGCTTGCTGTAAGGCACTGGAAGGCACTGGAAGGTGAAGCATCTTTGTGGCTGTCTCAAACAGCGTACGAGAGTATGACATGCTACCCTCACAAATCACTGGACATTGTGATGTGGGCAAAGAAGAGGTTGCTGTGGCTACTGTACTCTCTCACATCACATCAGTCTGACCCGCGGCTTTAACGTATAGCGTTTACAACACTGAAGTGTTTGAGCGGTGGAAAAATGGCTGGCCATAAGTGAGCGGAATGCAGAAGCAAGCCTATCGATGCGACGGTACGAACACCTGTATCTTCAACGTTGAGTCAAGCGGTGCAGCAGCCGGCAGCGAGGCCTTTAGTGTGCTTCAAGTGTGGCAAACCGGGTCATATCGCCATCTGGTGTACGAGCGAAGGCGGCGGGCCAAGCGATGGCAGCAGGGACGGCGCAGCGCGTGATGAACGGTGAGTGGATGGAGCGGCGTGTGGACGTATGCAGTGTCCAATTTCCAAAGGGTAGGGTACAAGACAAAAGGTGAACTGTTTTGTTTTGTTTACGATTCTGGTGCTAAATTCTCGTTAGTTGAAAGTTTTTCTGTTACATTTAGTGGTCGACGGTTTAGTAATGTTGTTACTATGACCGGTATTAGTCAAACACGAGTATACAGTACCGAACAAATTCTGTGTTTTGTAGTATTAACGATTGCCCTCTTAGGATATTATTGTCGCGAGATTTTAAATCAGGGTTGTACAGTAAACATAACTGACTGACATTTTGTTTGACGGGAATCTTTATGTAAATTCAGTGAATAACGATAGTGTGAGTGAGTTGACTTTGACTGATATCTCAGCTGATATTACTGGTAGTGACCGGTGGTAGTGACCGGGTTGGTTCGAATCGCACAGTACAGCGGCGTCCATATAGGATGTCGCCGGACGAACGTAGCGTTATACGCAACAGAGTAAAGGAAGGTTTACACGTGAATATCATTAGGTCGAGCTGTCCTCCTTTTGAAAGTCCGGCTTTATTAGTAAAGAAGTATGACGGTTCAGACCGTATCTGTATTGACTATAGTGAGCTTAACAATAATACCAACCCTGACAGTTATCCGCTTCCATTAATTACTGATCAAACTTCACGTTTACAGGGTGCTAATTATTTTTTGAAACTCTATAGCGCAAGCGGTTTTCATTTGATCACAGTAAACGAAAATTCTGTAGACAGTACTGCTTTCATAACAGCTGAAGGGCAGTTTGAATTCTTGACTGTGCCTTTTGGTCTGAAGAATTCAATTTCGATTTTTCAGAAGACAATTGTGATCGTGTTGGGTGATTTGGTTCGTGATTGCGTGGTGGTGTATTTTGAGGACATTTTGACATTGACATTGTCTCAACCGATTTAGCGGTCCAGTATGGGAGGACTTAATGCAGTGTTGGAAGCTGTGACAAGGGCTGGTTTCTCTTTGAACCTAGTGAAGTGTTCCTTTTGAAGTGGAGGCTAGTCAGGTCTCTATCGCCTCCAGAGACTGTGATTAAGTAGTAGCAGTTCGTCGGATTAGCTTCCTATTTCCGTCAGTTTTGAATCTGTTGTTCGTCTCGAGGCTGAGGGGACTATTGAACAGCATTTTGACTTTTGCTGGTTTCCGGTCATGGTGTGCTGGAGGATTTGTGGATGTCTGCGTTACTTGTAGGGTCGCGAAATCTCACTCAGGAAGAGTTCAAACTGGCCTGCATCAAATCCCTAAGGTAATGATGCCGTGAAATACGGTTCGTGTAGACGTGGCGAATAGGCTCAGCGGTGAAACGATAAGGAGTACATTTTCATTCTGACAGACGCGTTCGCGAAGTGTGTTCTTTTGTTTCGTGCGGCAGGCATTGACTCTTGGAGTGTTCACGAGGTGACTTGTGGCTTTGTTTGGGGCTCCAACTCGCATCATAGCTGACCAGGGAAGATTGTTTTACTGGTGGTAGTTTTCACTAGTAGACTTAGGTTGGCATCTTACGGCGGCGGGCTTACCCAGTGCTAACAGGCAGGTAAAGCGCGTCAGAAGTGTGTTAAAGTCCATGTCGACAACGTTTGAGACTAGCGGTGGTAATAAGTTGTGGCAAGAATCTGTAGGAGGGTACAACTCGAGATAAATTGTACGATGAACCGGTAGATTTTAATTCATAAAATAACGATACCGTTATCATTGATGTGTATCGGTGGTGTGTATCATTGATGTGTCATTGATGTGTATCATTGGTGTGTGTCATTGATTTGTCGTTAATGTGTGTCAATGGTGTGTATCTGTGGTGTGTATCTTTGATGTGTATCATTGGTATGTATCATTGATTTATATCATTTACGTTTCGTGATCGACACCAGTTTCAACTGAATCCGAGCGGGGAAAACTGAAAAAATCGGTTTTCGCCACTAACCGCCGGCACCTTCCCGCGCATTCCCGCGGGTTGTATACCACCTTGAAGGCCCCTCGGAGCCCGAACGATCAACACCAGTTTCAACTGAATCCGAGCGGGGAAAACTGAAAAAATAGGTTTTCGTCACTTACCGCCGGCACCTTCCCGCACATTCCGGCGGGTTGTATACCACCTTGAAGGCCCCTCGGAGCCCGAACGATCGACACCAGTTTCAACTGAATCCGAGCGGAGAAAAGTGAAAAAATCGGTTTTCGCCACTTACCGCCCGCACCTTCACCTTCCAACTTCGGGTTGTATACCACCTTGAAGGCCCCTCGGAGCCCGAACGATCGACACCAGTTTCAACTGAATCCGAGCGGGGAAAACTGAAAAAATCGGTTTTCGCCACTAACCGCCCGCACCTTCCCGCGCATTCCCGCGGGTTGTATACCACCTTGAAGGCCCCTCGGAGCCCGAACGATCGACACCAGTTTCAACTGAATCCGAGCGGGGAAAACTGAAAAAATCGGTTTTCGCCACTAACCGCCGGCACCTTCCCGCGCATTCCCGCGGGTTGTATACCACCTTGAAGGCCCCTCGAAGCCCGAACGATCGACACCAGTTTCAACTGAATCCGAGCGGGGAAAACTGAAAAAATCGGTTTTTTCCACTTACCGCCCGCACCTTCCCGCGCATTCCCTCGGGTTGTATACCACCTTGAAGGCCTCTCGGAGCCCGAACGATCGACACCAGTTTCAACTGAATCCGAGCGGGGAAAACTGAAAAAATCGGTTTTCGCCACTTACCGCCATCGACACCAGTTTCAACTGAATCCGAGCGGGGAAAACTAAAAAAATCGGTTTACGCCACTTACCGCCCGCACCTTCCCGCGCATTCCCGCGGGTTGTATACCACCTTGAAGGCCCCTCGGAGCCCGAACGATCGACACCAGTTTCAACTGAATCCGAGCGGGGAAAACTGAAAAAATCGGTTTTCGTCACTTACCGCCGGCACCTTCCCGCACATTCCGGCGGGTTGTATACCACCTTGAAGGCCCCTCGGAGCCCGAACGATCGACACCAGTTTCAACTGAATCCGAGCGGAGAAAAGTGAAAAAATCGGTTTTCGCCACTTACCGCCCGCACCTTCACCTTCCAACTTCGGGTTGTATACCACCTTGAAGGCCCCTCGGAGCCCGAACGATCGACACCAGTTTCAACTGAATCCGAGCGGGGAAAACTGAAAAAATCGGTTTTCGCCACTAACCGCCGGCACCTTCCCGCGCATTCCCGCGGGTTGTATACCACCTTGAAGGCCCCTCGAAGCCCGAACGATCGACACCAGTTTCAACTGAATCCGAGCGGGGAAAACTGAAAAAATCGGTTTTTTCCACTTACCGCCCGCACCTTCCCGCGCATTCCCTCGGGTTGTATACCACCTTGAAGGCCTCTCGGAGCCCGAACGATCGACACCAGTTTCAACTGAATCCGAGCGGGGAAAACTGAAAAAATCGGTTTTCGCCACTTACCGCCCGCACCTTCCCGCGCATTCCCGCGGGTTGTATACCACCTTGAAGGCCCCTCGGAGCCCGAACGATCGACACCAGTTTCAACTGAATCCGAGAGGGGAAAACTGAAAAAATCGGTTTTCGCCACTTACCGCCATCGACACCAGTTTCAACTGAATCCGAGCGGGGAAAACTGAAAAAATCGGTTTTCGCCACTAACCGCCGGCACCTTCCCGCGCATTCCCGCGGGTTGTATACCACCTTGAAGGCCCCTCGAAGCCCGAACGATCGACACCAGTTTCAACTGAATCCGAGCGGGGAAAACTGAAAAAATCGGTTTTCGCCACTAACCGCCGGCACCTTCCCGCGCATTCCCGCGGGTTGTATACCACCTTGAAGGCCCCTCGAAGCCCGAACGATCGACACCAGTTTCAACTGAATTTAACTGAATTGAATAGAAAATATATTAATCATAAATTTTCTCTAATTAATAAAGCTGAAATTAATCAACCAATGTTATTAATTGAAGAAAAAGCTATTAATTTACGTAAAGAAGTTTGATTAAATCTTCCTACAGCTCCAATTATTACATTAAAAATTATAATAAAAATTAAAAAAATAAAATTTATATTATAAGATAATAAAATTATTGGTGAAATTTTTTGTCATGTTATTAAAATAAATCTATTAAATCATGATAATCCTTCTATAATATTAGGAAATCAAAAATGAAAAGGAACAGAACCTATTTTTATTAATATTGCAGAATTTATAATAATTGATAATAAATCATTAATAAATATTTTTATAAGAAATAAATTCAATAGGATAGAAAATAAAAAATTAATTGATGCAATAGATTGAGTTAAAAAATATTTTAAGGAAGCTTCTGAATTTAATAGATTATTGGGGGAAGAGATTAAGGGGATAAATCTAAGTAAATTAATTTCTAAGCCAATTCAGCATCCTAATCATGAATTTGATGAAATAGAAATTATAGTTCTGAAAAATAAAATAAATAAGAAAAATATTTTATTGGAATTATTAATTAATAAAATAAAAAATAAGAATAAAATATTCTAAAGATGAATTTAAATTCATTATAAAAAAATTATATTTTAGTGTAAAATGCACAATAATTTTTGTCTCGTGTGTGTCTCACTGTCGTGTGTGTTCTCTGTCATGCAGAGGTCACAGTGTGAGGAACCGGAGGGCGTGGTGTGTACTCACCCTACCGCCACGCAGGTGCAGTGATGTGATAGGAGCTGTATTTGCTATTTTAGGGGGTTTTGTTCATTGATATTCTCTATTTACTGGATTATTATTAAATCCTTATTTATTAAAAATTCAATTTATTTCCATATTTATTGGTGTTAATTTAACATTTTTTCCTCAACATTTTTTAGGATTAGCTGGTATACCCCGTCGTTATTCTGATTACCCAGATAATTTTATATCATGAAACTATGAAAAAATGCTCAGAAAAAAGAAATGAAGAAAAAGATTTCAGAAATAATAAATAAAATGAATGAATGAAAAACTTAAGCCCACGTAAGTTGTGGAAATTTCTGGAATCGCTAGGCATTGGCCGGCAACGTAAGGATTTGAATTGCAATCTAGACGTTGATGCCTTGAATAAACACTTTGCCTCGATAACATCTATGGACAACACAATTAAAGCAAATACATTGAATTATATCAACTCCTTGCCGTCTCCCACAATCGTTCCTTTTAACTTTGCTTCTATAACCTCATCCCAGGTAAGAAACAGTATCCTAGCCATCAAATCTGATGCTTCTGGTTATGATGGCATCAACCGCATTTGCCCTTGGAAGTCTTAGTTCCAGTCATTACCCATATTTTAAATTTTTCTATTTCCCATAACACTTTTCCCAGTTTGTGGCGCATTGCCCGCGTTATCCCCATACCCAAAACCAAAGATCCAAAATCCTTCTCTCACTACCGTCCTATCTCCATCCTTCCTTTCTTGTCAAAGGTCTTGGAACGTATTGTTTTTCAGCAACTAAATCAATATCTATTTGACAACCATATATTATCCGAGTTCCAGTCTGGATTCCGTAACGGGCATAGCACAGTCACTACTTTGATTAAAGTTTGTGACGATATCAGACTTAGCATGGACAAACAAAATCTTACAGTCATTGCTTTGCTGGACTTTAGCAACGCCTTTAATTCTGTTGATACTGATCTCTTGGTTGCTGTTCTGCGTTCAATAAATATCTCTCCTGAAGCCACTGAGTGGTTCAGAAGCTATTTATGTGATCGGCAACAGTACGTTCAAGCCAATGACAAGTCATCTTCCCTTTGCTCTCTTTCTGCCGGTGTTCCCCAAGGTGGTGTCCTCTATCCTCTCCTTTTCTCCATTTTTATTAATTCAGTTTCCCAAAATCTCTCGCTCTTCCTTTCATCTATATGCTGACGACCTTCAAATTTACTTAGCCGCCCCGTTTGATGATGTTAGTGAGGCTATTCATAAGCTTAACGAAGATTTGCGGAATGTTAGTAGGTGGAGCAAATCTTTTGGCTTAACTGTCAATCCTGCCAAGTCACAAGTCAGTATTATTGGTGCCTCTAAGCAACTAAAAAAACTTGACCAGAATAGCCTCCCTGCTATACAGTTTGGCGGCGTCGATTTGAGTCTGAGTCCATCTATTAAGAACCTTGGTATTATTTATTTTTTTTATTTTTTTTTATTTTACTTTACAGAAAACAACAGCATATTAATAACTACTTATAAAAAAAAAAAAACTTATACAAAAAAATAAAGCCAATTATAGTTTTCTACTTATAAATATTATCTAAGTACAGTACAGAGCTACACAAATTTAAACATATTATTAGAAAAAAAAAAAGATACATATTTAAATATTTAAATAAAAAAAGAAATAACCAAACAAAACCAAACAAAAAGTAATAATATATACCAAAAATAATAAAAAAAAATAATAATAATAAGATAAAATGCCCCATTAGTGTGTGTGTGTTGTGTGTGTATCTATGTGTGTATGTATGTGTGTGTATGTATATGTGTGTGTGTGTATAACAATAAGCAATTATGTAGATTGAAACCGTTTAATTTGGTTTCTAAAAGAATCTGCAGATAAATGGAAGAGATCAATATGAGCATACTTTTTATTGTATAATAATGGTACACGAGAGAAAAAAGAGTTATCCGCGTATTTAGTATGTGATGTAGGTACATAAAATAGATTAGACTGGGCTATTCTAGTTCTTTTTATAGGTACGTTGATATTTAGACATGAAAGCAATTCGGGTGAATCAATGCTGCCTGACAGAAGATTATAAATTATCATCAAGTCCAATAATTCACGACGATCACTTAGCGAAGCAATATGAAAGTGTTTACAGCTTTCCTCATAGGTCCCAAAATTCCTATATATTTTAAAGTTCAGGTGTTTAATAAACTTTACTTGTATAGCTTCAATAGCATTTATATATTTAGCAAACTGAGGATTCCAGATACAACTACCATACTCTAATATGCTTCTTACAAGCGCAAAATAAACACTCTTTATACAATTAATGTTTTTGAAGGGTTTACATGAACGAATAACAAAACCTAAATATTTGTAAGCTTTATTCGTAATGTAATTAATATGTTCATTCATTTGCAATTTGCTATCCAATAAAATACCTAAATCACGAACCAAATGAGTTTTGTTAATCGGAGAGTTATTAATAATATAGGCATGATCGATTAAAGTGTTTTTTCGTGTAAAAGTAATTTGACTGCATTTTTCGACATTGACAGTAATCCTATTGTTTCTATAATATTGACTTAACCTATCTAAGTCGCTTTGGATCAATAAGCAGTCTGTAATGCTGTTCACTTTCATGTACACCTTCTTATCGTCTGCAAACATTGAAAACTTAGAATGTTTAAAGCAATCTCTTATATCAAAAAGATATATATTATATAGCAGTGGTCCTAGATGTGAGCCTTGGGGTACTCCAGAAGTGATACAGACGTAATCAGATCGAGACCCCCCCAATCTAACAGCTTGCTTTCTATTAGATATATAAGACTTCATCCAACGAAATAAATCTCCTCGTATACCTAAGGCATATAGTTTTTTCATAAGGATAACATGGTCCACGCGGTCAAACGCTTTCTCGAAATCTGTATAAATTACGTCAACTTGATATCCCTCGTCCATGTATTTCAAAATGTCACTTGTAAACCCAATCAGATTAGAATTAGTTGATCGCCTTTTCATAAATCCATGTTGATTATTAGGTATGGCTCTGCTGAGAACAGAATACAATTTAGTATATATTAGTTTTTCTAGCACTTTACCCAATATATTCAAAATAGATATAGGACGATAGTTTATAATTAGAGTTTCGGATCCTTTTTTATGTATAGGTATGATGTGTGCTTCTTTCCATTTAGATGGGAAAATACCTTCACTCAGTGATTTATTATATAAAAGCATTAAAGGAAAAGCAACCTCTTTAGCACAGTTTTTGAAAAATACTGAAGGTATATTATCACTACCAGGACCTTTTCGTATATTAAGCGATTCAAATACCTTCAGAATTTCTGTCTCTGTAAGCCTAATCATATATAAATTTTCGTCTGAAAAGGAGGAAACATTATAACTTTGTTCGGTATAATTTAGCGTGGAATCAATAAAGACACTTTTAAAATATTTATTGAAACCTTGACAGATTTTTAGTTCGTCGTCATAGATTTCGTTGTCGTAATACAAGATGCTGGGATAATTCGATGCTTTCTTACGTTTCGACCTAACATACGTGTGCAAAACTTCCGGTGATTTCAATATATGATCCTGAATGTAAAGTATGTAACGCTTAAAGCATGTTTTTTGCATCTGCTTTTGCCTATCCCTCAAAAGTTTAAATTCATCATAGTCCAATAAATTACCATATACTTTCCATTTATGGTGTATTTTATATTTTTCCCTAATAACATTTATTAAAGCCCTAGAGTACCAAACAGGATAATTGTGTCTACCTCCCACGGCATGCTTAGGCACGAAATCATTAATTAATTTATATAAAATTTCGTAAAAACAATTTAAAGATTCATCTACTGATTTATTTTGAAAAATAATATTCCAATTAATTAAAGAAAGTTCCTTCTTTATACGATCATAGTCTGCGTTCTGAAATAAATATTTTATAAACTTTCCAAGACGAACCTCGGCTGTAAAAATCTCAATACTGTCAATTTCTAATGCCGGGTGATATTTATCTTCACTTAGTAAAGGATCGGTTGAAATTGATATATTTAAGTTAGTATTAGCTATAACTAAATCTAAAATATTTCCACTGAAATTGGAATATTTATTGAGTTGCAGGAGTCCATGAAACTGTAATGCATTCAGGAAAGTAACAGCAGTATTAAATGTTTCATTGGTGCCTTCTTTTGCACAAGTTGGCCCTCCTCGTGAATCCCATTGTATACTGGGCATATTGAAGTCGCCCAATAATATGACATGATCATCAGGATGAGCTTGCATTACGGCATTCAAAGAATCCAACACTAAAGCTAATCTCTGAGAATGCTGCATGTCTCCAGGTACATAAACTACTCCTAAGTGGACAGCTCGTCGCTGAGTAATACCAAAACCGCGCGCACCTATTGTTATCCAAACTAATTCAACACCCACCCGTGAGAACTCGCTCCTCAGTTGTGCATGGTACACCTGCTTAGCGTATATCATAACTCCACCACCTATACTTTTATGGGAGGATTTGGTGTCTCGATCACATCTAAAAATATCATAGCGTGCATCACTTACCTCACTGTTTAGGAAACTATTATTTAACCATATCTCTGTTATAAATATTAAATCGAAATCATTAGACAATACACTTTGATAAATATCATTAACCTTAGTACGGAGACCACGAACATTTTGGTAATATAATTTAATTGAATTAATCATTTATAATAATATTTTTAAATAGTTTGATTACATACTTTAAATATATATAGGAAATTATAGTGGGGGAAACATAGTCAATTTTATGGGATGGCAGATGTGTTTGATAAATTAGCAGTAAGAAAATAATTGCTTTATTAAAAATTATATATAAGCAAGTAAAAAGTGTATAAGTGTGCGAGTTAATGTAATAAGTGTATGTGAGAGTGATGTGTGTTAAGGGTGCATTAAATCCCAACTTGTTTATATAATAAAAATAAAATAAAACTTTAAAAAATGTTATTCTAAAATTTAAATAGCGATATACATTTATGAAAAGAGTAAAGTGACACAGATTAATAATATAAACTTTCAAATTATTTTTAATAAATCCTTTTCTGAATTTATAGCGATTGCATGTGTTACCTCGTTTTTTCGCACAAAGATGGAACAGTTTTTTGACCAAACAAACTTATAAGCCTTTTCAGTTGCGAGTTGTTTACTTTTTTTCAACAAATACCTATTCTGTGGCGTGAGATGGTCATTTACAAAAATTCTATTTGTCCTCCCTGATATATCTATGTCTTGAGACGTGATACCTCGAGTTTTTTTCAAGCCGGATAGGATGTTGTCCTTGAGGAGTCTGTTTTTAAGTTTACAAACAATAACTCGTGGCCTGTCCTTGATATTTTGTCTTGGTGTGATTCTGTTCGCAAATTCAATATCATGATGGTGCAGAGACACACCAGCGTGCTTGGCAACTTTAATAATAATGCCAGGTATGTCTTCATTATTCAATTCAGGAACACCTATTATTTCTATATTCTGCTGTCTTACCCATTGTTGCTGTTTTGAAAATTGACAAGTCAGTTCGCTTACACTCTCCTCCAATTTACTAACTTGTGTTTTGAGAATATTGTGCTCCGCAATCAATTTTTCATGCTCACTTTGTAATGTATTTTGAGAAGTTGCCAAATTCAATAGTTCCGAGGATAATGTAGTTAAATTATTTTTTATTTCCAATAGTACAGTTTGCTTTAATTCCGCTATGATATTGTTTTTAAAATCAGTCAATTTTTTATCCAAAATATATTCCAAATTTTGTATTTGTAGTTCTTTGCAGTTTTTATTCGAGTATTCGGCAGACGGAGATGTTTTCTCTGCGCACTTAGGACATATGTAGGTTTCCTTATGCTTCACTGACATCTTTTTAAAATTAGCGTCACTTATTCTTAAACATGCGTAATGAAATTTTTCCGTACAAGAAGAGCAACATATTTCTTCTTTTTTTAATATACTTGATGAACATACACTGCATTTAGAGGACATTGTTAATAAGTATATTTTAATAATTTGATAACCTATATTTGTTAAATAAAAACAACTGAGGGTAACTAGCTAACTAACTAAGCAGTACACTCCACAAGACGCAGATGCTAAACTGTCTCGTATTAGTATTGTAATAAAGTCCAAAACGCCATGCAGATCGCGGCACTGACACGTTTTAATCGAACAATGTCTGCGGTTAGACTTTTCTTCGAACTATTGTTGACTTTTATTTCACTGATATGATATTATTTATTCACTAGACACTTTCGAAAATTACTTTAATGATTAGAAATCAAGTTTAATTATTCACTATTATTGTTCAATGGTTTATATAACTTTAAATGACATATAATGGTCTTTCGCGGGTAGATTCGCAATTGCAAAGACGTACTTTTAAGAGCTCTTAATTTTTTTACTAATTTATTTAATTTAATAAGCATATGTGTTAAAAATTTAAATACCTGTGCTTAGGTTGACTCCAACTCCACT
Organism: Heliconius melpomene rosina; assembly: GCF_056956725.1. Classification (NCBI taxonomy): domain Eukaryota; kingdom Metazoa; phylum Arthropoda; class Insecta; order Lepidoptera; family Nymphalidae; genus Heliconius; species Heliconius melpomene. The sequence goes on along the minus strand of NW_028181880.1, from coordinate 211,996 downwards.
TTCCCACATAATTTTGCACTTATTACGAATATGGAAGCACCAATGGAACACTTACTCAAGAGCATGGATGAACTCTCCACTATGTTCTCTTCTCGAATGGCTGAATTTGAGAAGAACCTGTCCCAGCCAAGTTCTGCAGCCCCAAATCCCACAATTAAAGCACTGAGTGCTGATTTCTATACTTTTAAGACTTTAGTGTGGAAGTCACTTAGTCTTTTAAAGTCACAAATTGAGTTGGTTGCACACGGTATGGATCGCTTGGAGACACAATCCAGAAGAAAGGTGCTTTTGTTCCACGGCATAAAAGAAGAGAAAGATGAGAACGTGTTAAAGAAGACAATGGAGGTGTTATCCAGGTACATGAAGTTGTCCGACCTTTCGCCTGTTTCGATCGAATCTTGCCATAGACTAGGTGCCAAGAAAGATTCTGCCAGGCCTGTCCTCGTTAGGTTTTGCAATCTAAAGGTACGTTCCAGCGTGTGGCTTGCAAAAACCGCTTTAAAAGGTACCAAAGTAACCTTGACGGAGTTTTTAACAAAATCGCGCCAGGACGTCTTTGTCGCCGCCCGCAATCACTTTGGTATAAAAAGATGTTGGTCGGCTGATGGCATGATAGTGATACTACTCAATAACAAATCCAGAGTCAAGATTTCTACGTTGTCAGAACTCAAACTATTAAAACAACAAAATCCCTCAATGAAGTCCACCATCAACATTTAGCCGGGTAGCTTTTTTTTTTGTATCAATTTAACTCAGCCGGTTTACACATAATTTATTTTATATTTAAACTCATTTGTAATTTTTTCGACCGTAAGCTACATTTTCTCTCTATTTTGTCTTTGTTAAATTTTCACAGTTTTCACAGTTCATTACCGTCCTATATTTAGTTTCTTAGTTTAACTTGAAAATATTAATGTATAACTGTAGCAATGATAACAAATTGTTTACACAATAACACATTTGACAAGTGTCACTTTGCCGTAGAATGTAAATAGTAAGTTAATAGATAATACCATAGATAAGATATGTTAAAATGAATGATTATTGTTATTGTGTTCTTGTATTTGTTCATGTTCGATTGCGTTCCATTTTGTTTTACATGTGTTCTTTTTTGTATATTTGTATTTCTTTCTTTTAATTACTACTTTAATGTGCAGATTATTCCAAAAGTCAACCTGTGCGCGTGGATATTATTAGTTAATTTTAAAACGTTTTTATATATATATTTAGTTGTTTTTCTTTAAGTATATATATATATATTTATTATTGTAATTCTATTTATTATTGTATATTTATATATATATTTTATTAACATATTTATAAAATACTAAAATTATGAATATTGATGATGAGTTCTTTTCTTGCTCATCTAGTAATTATGATAGTGCTGACAGTAATAACTCGTCAGTCTCAGATTCAGATTCGCTTGTAGATAAGTTATCGAATATCTTTAATAACCCACCCGGTTCGCTTTCCTTAGTGCATATCAACGCACAGAGCATTCCAGCTCATTATACTGATCTTCTCGCATCTTTTGGCTCCGGAGTAGTCGATTGTGTACTTGTATCGGAAACCTGGTTAAAACCGTCTCTCTCATCAGCTTGCTATTCTCTTCCAGGCTTTCAGTTATTCCGGAATGACCGCACTGAGCGGGTTGGTGGAGGCGTTGGTATATACCTTCGTAACAGCATCCCTGCCAGGGTCGTCTCTCGCTCTCTTAATCAGGCTGAAGGAATTCTTGAATATCTCTTTTTAGAAGTAGAACTACACTATAAAAAAATTCTTTTAGGCGTTTTATATTCCCCTAATGATAAAGTGAATTATTTTAGTGCTTTGGAAGATATTATGGAGAGTCTTTTTCATCATTATGACCATATAATTTGCATGGGCGACCTAAATACCTGTATGTTAAAAAATGATACTAGAAGCAACCAGCTCAAGGCACTGAATGAGTCATATAACTTGCATATTCTACCCATGTCTTCCCCCACCCATTTTTTTCCTGACTGTCGTCCTTCTCTGATTGATATTATCTCCGTCTCTAACCCTAATTTTATTATTTCTCATGGTCAAATGACTGCACCTTTCTCTTTTCACGATTTAATTTTTCTTTCTTATAAATTACGCCCTCCCAAGGTTAGAAGCAAAATTTTTCTTCAGCGCGATTTTAAGCATATTGATCTGGAACGCTTCAGGGATGATTTGAGGAACATCGACTGGTCAACCACATTGTCACTAACTAATATTGACGATATGGTACACTCGCTAACTTCTGAACTGATTAACATTTTTAATGTTCATGCCCCCGTAAGACCAGTTCGTATCAAGCATGCGCCTGCACCATGGTTAACGCCAATTATTAAACGATTTATGGCTAAGCGCGATCGAGCGAAAACTAAAAACAAAAGATTTCCTTGTGAAGAAAATCTCACAGCATACAAGAAACTGCGGAACATTTGCAACAGGATGTGTAGGGATGCTAAGCGTCGCTACGTTCACAATACCATTCAGAACCTCTCTCAAGCGCAAGTTTGGAGATTCTTAGAGTCGCTTGGTATAGGTAAAGCCACTGCTGATCATCAGATCTCAGTGGATCTTAATATCTTAAATTCTCATTTTACAAACCCAAATATAAAAATAAATGCCCACATAAAAACACATACACTTGCTTCTTTATCTCAAAATGTCCTACCAGACTCAACTCCCTTTTCATTTAAAACTGTATCTGATGAGGAAGTCAAGAAGTGTGTCCGCTCCATCTCCACTAAAGCCATTGGAAGTGACAATCTCAGTCTCGAGATGATTCTTCCCGTGTTGGATGTCATTGCACCAGTGGTCACCCACATTATCAATTTCTCGCTGACATGTAATGTCTTTCCATCACAGTGGAAGAATGCTTATGTCATTCCGTTACCCAAAACCTCGAACCCTTCCGCTATCACTGACTATCGTCCTATATCCATTTTACCTATCCTATCAAAAGTCCTTGAAACCATCGTTCATAATCAACTGTACTCTTTTCTCTCCTCAAACAATCTTCTATGTCCTTACCAATCCGGGTTCCGTCCCTTTCACAGCACAGTTAGCGCACTGCTGAATATCTCGGAGGACATTCGGTGTGCCTTGGATAACACCAAGATCACTGCAATGGTATTACTGGATTTCAGCAATGCTTTTAGCTCTGTTGACTTTGACATACTTCTTGCTACTCTTCGTGCAGTTAACATTCCTTCCACAGTTTTAAACTGGTTTCACTCTTATCTCTTCGGTCGCCGACAATGTGTGAAAGCCAATGACAATACATCGTCTTGGCTTGACCTCACTGCTGGTGTTCCTCAAGGCGGCGTTCTTTCTCCTCTTCTATTTTCGGTTTTTATTAACAATATTTCAAAAGTAATTTCTTCTCCTTACCACCTGTATGCCGATGATTTGCAGTTGTATCGACATGGCTACTTACATGAATTGCCTGAGACCATCGCGCTCTTAAATGAAGATCTTGCTGCGATTCAAAACTGGGCTGAATCTTTTGGCCTATCAGTTAACCCAAAAAAATCGCAGGCAATTATAATAAGCAGTAGAAGACTTGGTAGTAAAATCAATTGGACCTCAGTGCCTAAGATACTCTACTCTGGATTTCCAATTCCATATTACGACAAAGTGAGAAATCTGGGTCTAACCTTCGACAGCAACTTGACTTGGGCATCACATATTAATGATCTTAGTAAACGTATGCACTTCTCTTATCATTCTCTGAAGCGTCTCCAATATTTCCTCCCTCATAAAACAAAAATTATGCTTGCGCAATCTCTTCTACTGCCAATTCTTGACTACGCTGACGTCTGCTATTTGGATGTGACCGAGGAGCTACTCAATAAGCTAGAGCGCCTTCAAAATCTCGCCATACGCTTCATTTACGGTCTTCGTAAGTATGATCACGTTTCCCAATTTCGAGCTCAGCTTAATTGGCTTCCAATTCGCCTTCGCCGAGATATGCACATCCTTTCACTCCTTTTTAAAATCCTTAATTATTCAAAATTCCCCTCTTATCTTCGCTCCCGGTTTCATTTACTTCCCACTCCCACACGCTCTAGGCGTTCTTGTGTCATACCGACACTTGACATACCAAAGAGTAACTCTAAATTCTTCCAAAAATCCTTTTCTGTTTATGCCGCATCCCTATGGAACCAACTTCCTAAATCTATCCAGAGAAGTCCATCTATAATGTCCTTTAAATCTCAACTTAAAAAATATCTGCTCGCAACCTTAAACTCGTAAACTTCATATTGTAATTACTTCCACATTTTCATCTCATATATCTATATATTTCTTTTTTATTTTTTTTATATATTTATTATATAACTATATGTATATATATGTGTATGTATGAAACAATATATTTTATATAGTATGTATATGTATATCGACATATATATTTGTTTTAATTATGTATTTATATATTGTAATATAATATGTGTATTTTGTTTTGTTTGTGCTAAGTTAAGTAAATGTTTAAAGTAATAACTTAATTGTACTATGATCTCACCCGCTACTTGTAACTCATCCACTTCCACTGGTTGGCTGGAAGAGATCTCTTATAGAGATAAGTCCACCTTTGCGAACTAAATGTATTTTATTGTTTTCTTATGTATATTTTGTGCAATAAAGAATATTATATATAATTTTAAATTTACAAAAGGAACGCTTAACTGTGTGTGTAGCTCGTACACGCGCTCACGAAGAAGTGAGCGCGTGTACGAGCGAATTATTATAGACAATTCCCTATCTTGGTCAGTACAGATAGCTGAGGTTAGCCGTAAATTATTTGCCACTATCGGATCGCTCAAACGATGGAAATATTTCCTACCTATAAAGACCAAAACTGCTCTAGCTCATTCACTACTGTTACCGATTTTAGACTATGCTGATTCGTGTTACCCAGACTTATCTGAGGAACAACTAAATAAACTAGAGCGGTTACAAAATCTATTATCTTCGGTTTACGTAAATTTGATCATGTTTCTGATCATCGTCGTCAGCTTGGATGGCTTCCTATCCGACATCGCCGAAATTTCCGCATGCTGACTCTCCTCTATTCTATCCTGTACAACTCTCTCTCTCCCTCCTACTTAAAAGATCGATTTTGTTTCCTAGGTGCCGATTCACTTCTTCACCTCCACCTTAGATCCCGTTGTGATAATCTCCTTAAATTACCAACTTCCCATACCCTATTTTATTCTAAGTCTTTTACTATGAAATCTGCAATTCTTTGGAATGAACTTCCTACAGAAGTTCGTCATTCCAAATGTCTATACAGTTTTAAAAATCGTCTGAAAGAGTACTTATTTAATTTAGTATAATAGTTTATCTTTATTTATTTTTTTTAATATTATGTGTCGGAGACTAAGGTGATTGGGACCGGAGCTTGTTCCGATCCCACTTCTGATGTAGACAGATATGACCGACATCGTACTTCTAATTCGGGCGTGGTAATTATAAGAAATGTTATCTTACTCTTGACGTGAAGCTTGGAGCAGTGCCGTGGACTTGTGACCACAACTGTAGGCTTAAGGGATCCCTTTACAGTACTAACACTCGCCTTTCACTGCTCCAGCCCAGTATAATTGCAAATAGGTCTTAACCACATTTGTAATTGAAGTAGTCGAGGTTGGCCAGCGGTGGAGCACGAGTAGTGCACCGAGCCGTGGTAGAGCCTCGACTGAGCGTACGTCCGTGCGGTTGGTTTTATGTGATTGTCATCGATCGGTGTGACGTCAGAGTGACAGGCAACACCATCTGGTTTTGACAACTGGCAACTTAAATAATCTGCTTCCCTGATACGGCCAATCCTGACATGCGCGCGTCCTCGAGCGCTTTTGCCTTCAATAGTGCTCGATTTAGCCTGCCTAAGAATAATAATCCAACCATACCACTCCTACTGAGATCACTACTACTTTATTCCGCTCGTCCAATCCTGACACATTAACCTAACACTATCAAATTGAACAGGACGGGCGAGTCCTTTCGACCAATTCGACTAACTAAACCTTCGACACAACCTAAGGATGAACCGGATGAATGTGTCTCTTCGACCAGCCACACGTGCATGACCCTTCAAACTTTCGACCCTACGACGCTACGACCAACTAACCCTTCGATCAACCTAAAAATGAAGTTGATGAATGTGTCCTTTCGACCAGCCGCTATCAGCTGCATGGCCCGGACAACACTATCCCTTCGACCAACTAACCCATCGAACAACCAAAGAATGAAGCGGATGAAAAACCCTAGTTGAACTTAAATATTAAGCGACACTAACCTTTACAATATTCGGAGCCATTACTTTTCTTTTAATACAATTTGAAATATACGGTACGTTCACTAACTATTTTATTTCTCTTAACAATTACATCTAACTTTATAATCACTTTAAAAGAATTAACTAACCTCTTTACTTTCTTTAAACAATCTTTACCTAATATGTCACTTTCAAATATGTCACTTTTTTAAAATTAAATTACCAAATAACTTCCGTTTCTTTAATTTACACTGTTATATGCTGCGCCATAATTATGGAAACAACTGTATTTCACCTTTTTTAAAATGAATTACGTTCATAATGATTTCATTGTAAACCTTCTATAAAATTAGTGACCTACCGACATAATTTTTTAAAATTTGAAATATTTTTTTACATTTTTCATTTAATACGGTGCGTATTAGACGGGGCGTCGATACTTTAAGAATCTCAAACTAAAGAAATTAACGTAACTAACGAAACGAACAGACTAACGAAATTATTTACTACACTCACGCGACGTAACTACGTATTTACACACTCACAGAACGGTAGACTATTGAAAGTGTCGAAACATTACTTACTTCACGTGAGAGTGAGGTTCATCCCACTTCTGATGTCGGAGACTAAGGTGATTGGGACCGGAGCTTGTTCCGAACTTGGAAGTTTATCAGAAAATCCCTTTACAGGGAAGAGAAGTAGATTCTAAGGAATCATATACTACAATTCCAAATGAAATTAAATTGGATAATTCAATAAATTTCAATGAAAATTTCTGTGAAGAGAACTTCAAAATTTTTATTAACCATCTCGATTTCCAAAAACAGGCAATGATAAATGATTTAATATTGAACCATAAATCTGTGTTTGCAAAGGATAAGTATGACATTGGAAAAGTAACGGAGTATGAAGCACATATTGATCTATTAATAGACAAATATTGCAGTAGAAGGCCATATCGTTGTACAATTGAAGATAAGAAAGAGATAGAAAATCAGATTACAAAGTTATTGGAAAAAAATATGATAGAAGAATCATATAGTCCGTTTGCTGCCCCAGTTACACAGGCTTATAAGAAAGAGGAAAATAAAAAATCAAGGTTATGCATAGATTTTCGAGATTTAAATAAAATTGTAGTTCCACAATCACAGCCATTCCCACTTATTGAGGACCTATTAGTTAAAACAAGAGATTGTATTTTTTTTTCTACACTGGATCTAAACTCTGCATTTTGGTCAATTCCTCTTCGTGTTTCAGATAGGCATAAAACAGCATTCGTCACACAAGAAGGTCATTACCAATGGACTTGTTTGCCATTTGGTCTAAAAACATCTCCGGCAATATTCCAGAGAATAATGTGTAACATAATCCGGAAACATAAGCTTGGTGAGTTCACAGTATGCTATATTGATGATATTTTACTGTTTTCAAAATCCTTTTCAGATCATATTAGACACTTAAAACAGTTATTTGAAGCAATAAAAATTGAAGGGTTAAGATTAAAATTTTCCAAGTGTACATTTGCAGCTGATTCAGTTAAATATCTGGGCCACATTATACAGAACAATTCAGTAAGGCCTTTGAAAGACAACTTAATATCAATAAAAAACTTCCCTACTCCAAAAACCCCAAAAAACGTTAGACAGTTTTTGGGGAAAATAAACTTTTATCATAAGTATGTCCCTAATATAGCGGTTAAACTGGAACCATTACATAACTTGTTAAGAAAAGGGCAATCCTTTAATTGGACAAAAAACTGTGAAGAAGCATTTAATGAAATGAAACAAATATTGTGCTCTCAACCTATATTAACTATTTTTAATCCAAATTTACCTATTTACATATACACTGATGCCAGTATACTAGGAGTGGGTGCAGTTCTAAAGCAGCCTCAAGAAGACAATCTTGTGAAACCAGTGGCATATTTCTCGAAAAAATTGAGTGATGTTCAAAAAAGAAAGAAAGCTATATATCTGGAATGTCTAGCAATTAAAGAATGCGTAAAATATTGGCAGCATCTTTTGATAGGTAGGAAATTTATTGTATTCTCAGACCATAAACCATTAGAAAATATGAATATTAAGTCGAGAACGGACGAAGAATTAGGGGATCTGACATTTTATCTATCCCAATATGATTTTCAGGTTAAATATGCTCCAGGAAAATACAACCTCGAAGCTGATCGCTTAAGCAGGAACCCAGTCCTGGAACCAAATGAAAATAAGGATGAACAATTAAAAATAGTCAACATAATAAAAATAGAAGATATCTTAAATGATCAGGTAAATAATAAAGAAATACAGTGTAGGAAAAATAAGTTAATTACTAAAAACAATGTTTATTATAAAAAAGTAAAAAAAAAGGAAAAAATTATTATATCAGAGAAATTTAGTATAGAATTGATGAAAAATGTACATACAAACCTAGGTCATATAGGAATCAATCAAATGCACAAAATGATCAGTTCACTATATACATCAAAAAACATGACCAAAAACATAAAAAGGATATGTGAAACTTGTATAATGTGTATAAAGAACAAATCAAGAGGACTAAATAAATATGGTTTGATGTCTCACTTAGGTCCTGCCACAAAACCCTTTGAGATATGTTCTATTGATACTATTGGTGGCTTTGGGGGTTCTAGGTCCACAAAGAAATACTTACATCTACTATCAGATCATTTTACAAGATATGCATATATTTTAACATCAAGTACTCAAAATGCAAATGATTTCATTAGACTAGTAAAAAGCTGTGCAGAACCTGACCACATTGGCGTAATTCTTTCAGATCAATACCCCGGAATCAATTCAAAAGAATTTAAAAAATTTTTAGATGACAAAAATATTCCCATAATTTTTACAGCTGTGAACTCGCCCTTCTCAAATGGCTTAAATGAAAGACTGAATCAAACGTTAGTTAATAGAATCAGATGCAAGATTAACGAAAATAATACAAAAATAGCATGGACAACTATAGCACATCATTGTGTTAGAAACTATAATGAAACTATACACTCTGTCACAGGATTTCCTCCAAAATATTTGTTAAATGGCACAGATGTCACTATTTTGCCAAATGAACTTAAACTAAAAAAGACAGAATATGATCTTACTAAAGATAGAGAAAAAGCTAAAAAGTGAAAAATAATTTTACAAAGATTTTATAATTTTGAAGTCGGTGTCAAGCTAATGCTAATACAACACCTTTACTACAATATCTAATTACTAAGCCTGTTTGTTCTACTGAGCACCGACTTCAAAATTATAAAATCTTTGTAAAATTATTTTTCACTTTTTAGTTCGTTGTTAGAAGTCGGTTTTTGTTTTTGTTAAAAAATAATTTATTTTACGATTTTAAGTGATGGGTAGATCTTAAAATGATGCTTCTTGAACGAGTGGTGATGGTGGTGGTAGTGGTTGTCAACGAGTGGTTGTGAATGTCCCATGTAAAACTTCATTTAATTAGGGTTTATTTTTGCGCAAAGTAACATTTTGGTATATTGACAAGAACATACATAAAAAGTATTCGGGCGAATTGGGAATCTCCCTTTTTTGAAGTTGGTTGAAAATGAGAACATTCTCTTTTTTGAGGTTGATTGAAAAGAAATGTAACGATCAGGAATCTCACTTCTGACATCGAGTTAAAAAGTTTTTGCTTGTAACTATTACAGTATAATCAATTTTTTACCAAAAAAAACAAACTTTCTCAAATTTCACCGGATTCCATGATCGGAATCTAGCCAAACTTTCACCAAATTATCCTTGAAGTGTATCCTTTCAAATAAAATAAGAATCATCAAAATCAGTTTGCGCGACATTAAGTTATGCGTCTATTTGTCGCGCACATACCTAATGCAAATATAAGACTTATGTGATTTTCTCATGGATACCATTGTCAGACATGGACCAAAAAAAAATGGGACCATTCGGGAAGCTTCACCTTTCAAATAAAAAAAAAATATCAAAATCGGTTCACCCAGTCAAAAGTTATGAGGTAACAAACATAAAAAAAAAATAATAAAAAAAAAAATAAAAAAAAAAAAAAATACAGTCGAATTGATAACCTCCTTTTCTTACAGAAGTCGGTTAAAAATATATAACAATCGTAATGATGGAAGTGCAATAAAAATTAAAGTAATAGCTGGTAAAATAGTTCAAATTAATTCAATTATTTGACCCTCTAATAAAAATCGATTAATATAATTATTGAAAAATAAATTTATTATTAAATATGCTACTAAAATTGTAATTATAATTAAAATAATTAATGTATGGTCATGAAAAAAAATAATTTGTTCTATTAATGGAGAAGCTCTATTTTGGTAATTTAAATTAGATCAGGTTGCCATTTCTAAAAAAAGGATATTCCTTTATAAATGGGGTTTAAATCCATTACATATAATCTGCCATATTAGAAATTTCTTAAAATAGGAAGTTCATTATAAGAATGTTCAGAAGGAGGTAAATTTTGATATCATTCAATAGAGGATGGTATATTTAATGAAAATAGGATTATTCGTTGATTAATTATTGATTCTCAAATAATAATAATAATGAAAATTATGGAAAATAATGAAATATATGAACCAAATGAAGAAATAATAGGCCTAGTGTCCGGGGAACCGGCAAGCCAGGCACGCACTGAGGAGGTGCGGGTAGCCGCAATGGAGTTGTGGGAAACTCGGCTGGCAACGCCAACTGCCGGCCTGAGGACGATCGAGGCTGTTCGTCCAGTGTTCCGCCAGTGGTTAGCGCGGCGTCACGGCGTCCTAACCTTCCGCATGACACAGGTGCTCACGGGGCATGGCTGCTTCGGGGGTTACTTGTGTCGGATCGCCGGGAGGGAGCCCGACGCTCGCTGCCACCACTGCGACGACTGCCTCGATGAGACGGCCCAGCACACGTTGGAGGTGTGCTCAGCCTGGGCGTCTCAACGTCGCGCTTTGCGCGACGTCATAGGGGACGACCTTTCCCTGCCGGCCGTGATCAAGGCTATGGCCGGCAGCGAGACGTCGTGGGATGCGGTCTCATCCTTCTGCGAGGCAGTGGTGCTCGAGAAGGAGTCGGCGGAACGGGCGAGGGAGGCTTTTGCCGAAGTCGCCATCCGCCGTAAGAGACCGGGTCGCCGGAGGGCGGCACACGATCGCCGCCTTCCGCCCTAATGTGCCAGAGGGATTGGTAGGCGGTCAGCTTCCCCAAGCTGACCGCCTACCAACCTGGCCCGAGTAGGCACGCACAGGTTGCTCCCGCGCGCTACTCCGAGCAGGCCGTCGAGGGTGCCCACACACCCTTGACTCCGCGACGTGCCTTGCAGGCTCCCGCCGCCGCGTTTCGCGGAAGACTCACGTCCCCGTGTCTCGCGGCCAGTGGCGGTCGAGGAGGAGCACCGTGAGGTTTTAGTGGGTATTGGGATAATACTATCCAATTAGCAGAAAATGTTAAATTCTTAGGCATGATTCTCGATAAAAGACTGAACGGAATTGCCCATGCTGAACATGTCAGTAAAAAATGTGAAAACGGCATCAACGCTTTAAGAGCTGTGTCTGGTGTGTGGTGGCGTGCACACCCTTATACTCTCAAACTACTGTACAATGCCATTATCCGTAGTCACATTGACTACGGATTATTTGTTTTAGACCCCTTTAACAAAGTTGCTACTGAAAAACTCAATAGGATCCAATACAAATGCCTACGAATTATTATAGGTGCAATGAAGTCTTCTCCCACCAACGCACTGCAGGTTGAGTGTGTTGATCCTCCTTATCCTATCCGTCGCCAATTCCTGTCTGATCGGTTTGTTGGTAAAATGTTACAGCTGTCATCCCACCCTCTATGGTCCAAGCTATCTGATTTAGCGGACCTCATTCCTCCGGGCAGGCCCCTACCCTACTTGCTCAATAGTTTCCTGAAATTTACCTCTCTTCCTCATCCCTTGTCCTCTTCTCCGTCTAATCCTTAATTCAAAAATTAAAAAAATAAAATTTATATTGTAAGATAATAAAATTATTGGTGAAATTTTTTGTCATGTTATTAAAATAAATCTATTAAATCATGATAATCCTTCTATAATATTAGGAAATCAAAAATGAAAAGGAACAGAACCTATTTTTATTAATATTGCAGAATTTATAATAATTGATAATAAATCATTAATAAATATTTTTATAAGAAATAAATTCAATAGGATAGAAAATAAAAAATTAATTGATGCAATAGATTGAGTTAAAAAATATTTTAAGGAAGCTTCTGAATTTAATAGATTATTGGGGGAAGAGATTAAGGGGATAAATCTAAGTAAATTAATTTCTAAGCCAATTCAGCATCCTAATCATGAATTTGATGAAATAGAAATTATAGTTCTGAAGAATAAAATAAATAAGAAAAATATTTTATTGGAATTATTAATTAATAAAATAAAAAATAAGAATAAAATATTCTAAAGATGAATTTAAATTCATTATAAAAAAAATATATTTTAGTGTAAAATGCACAATAATTTTTGAAATTATTAAAAAATTACATTATTTATCCTATCAGAATAATCCTTTTATCAGGCACTTTATTTTTAAAAAAAAGGGATTTCCTTTATATTTGGGGTATGAGCCCAAAAGCTTATTTTAGCTTTTTTTTATTTGTTAAGTAATACTTTTTGCGCCTTACGATAATTTCTTGCATAAGTCCTGCACTTTTAATGGTTGCCTGTAAGAGATCACTTGCAGTGATAAGGCCGCCATTGCACATGTTAATTTAAGTACCTATGTATCCTTCGTTTTCTTTTCTTTTCTATTTTTTTTTTCTGTGTAAATTTTATATATATATATATTTTTTCAATGCAATAAAGTATTATTATTATTTTTTTTTTTAAATTAATTAATTATTATTTAATTAATATTATATTTATAATATAATTTTTTAAATAATTATTAATCGTTTATTATATATTTTAATTTTTAATATGAATATTATAAAAATAGGAGAAAGAAAAATATTAAAAATTTAATAATTAATATTAATATATATATACATTAATTAAATTTATTATTATATATATATATACGTCGGAGTTGGGTGGATTTCCCTCGCACATAGTTTTGAGTGCCCGGTCTACTGTGTGCTTTAGTAGATAATGTTGGCATGAGTAAACACAATTTGTGATATTACGAATTAATTACAACACCGTAATCAATACACAAGAAAGCAGCTACCGCTATCCCAGTAGGTAGATACACAACACGGAACGCGGGACAGTTTCAGTGTCGTCTGCACCGGCCGACTGCCAAACACAAAGTGAGTCGATGTCCGTCGGCCACGCTTCGACTCGCCCCTTCCATACCAATGCATAACACTAACTCTGTCGAGCGCCAATAGATGGCGCTGGCGTTCCGGAACCACATCAATACTACAAATTCCGACACGGCCATCCTGCTAGCACACGTCCTCGTGTGTTGGTTAGCCTAGAAGAAAAAGCTACAACAGTACCTCGTACCGCTCGGCCAACCTACATCAGAACCTTACCAACCAACTTCCAGAACCGTACACTAGAATTGTAATAGACGTACACTAGTAATTACACTAGTAATTGTATACCAGAACCTTATACCTGAACTGTATACCTGAACTGTGTACCTGAACTGTATACCTGAACCTTATACCTGAACCTTATACCTGAACAACTTGACCCTCGACACTAGATCAACTCGACACCAGATCAACTCGACACCAGATCAACTCGACACCAGATCAACTCGACACCAGATCAACTGGACACTACAATTTGACACCAATCTGGATCATAATTGTAACTAACCACTACACACAAATACCACAGCCATGTACCATCGACATCATAACCAAAACTTCACTTTACTTTACTTTACTTCACTTTACTTCAGCAACAAGTTACAACCAAATTAACAGAAACCTCCGAGTAAAGACCTCTAACGCCACAGCTCTCCAGCCGAACAGCAATCAAATTGCTCTCTCACATCTCAATACGCATATCAATCGAGTGGATCGCCCGTGTACGTCACCTCTGCGACAACACGCTACGGTCTCTGCAGACCACGACCTCAGTACGGTCGAAAACCTCTCAATACGCATATCCACCGCGTGGATAGCCCGTGTATGTCACACCTGCGACAACACGCTACGGTCTCTACAGACCACGACCTCCGCCAGAGTTAAACGCACACCGCGCACCCACGGACTACTTGAGTTGCCCCAAGAGATACCGATTTCTACCGGGCTACGACTACGAAATAACTACTGGTACGGTCGAACACATTACGGCCGATAGAACCATTTACTCGAGTCTCTTCAACTACTTAAGCTTGAACACCATCATATCATCAACAACATCATAAATTACACATTGATTTCGTCGGGTACATGACTTGCTGGCATTTTCCTCAACCTATCGTGAGCAAATTTGTACGTTACAAGACGTTTACAATTTACAGAACCAAAACTGACAACCTTAAATGAACCTTTAAATTTTGAATCGAATTTTTACACTTATTAACTATATACCTCCGCAGTCATATACCTTTTACAATATTAGATAAATCACACTCCCAGTACTCGGAAGCGGCTGAGCATATTTTTGTTGAAATACTGTTTGGTACCTTAAAAGTTCTGTTAGGTGTCTTTTATAATCCATCATTACACATTAATTATTTTGAATCATTTGAAATATTATTGGAGAAGTATGTATCTACCGTAGATCATACTATACTTATGGGGGACTTTAACACATGCTTAATTAAAAATGACAAACGTGCAAAATCTTTAAAAAATATAGTTCTTAGCTCAAACCTACATCTACTTTCATCTAATGCTACTCATTTCTTTCCTCATTGTTCTCCTTCACTCCTAGACCTGATCATTGTTTCCTCTGTAGATCATGTGCATTTCCATGGCCAACTCCCCGCCGAAGCTTTTTCCTATCATGATCTCATTTACCTCTCCTATAAAATCAGACCACCAAAATTAAAACCCACGGTTGTCATGCGTCGCAACTTTAAAAATTTTGACAAACTTAAATTTCTCTATGACTTAAATTTAATAGATTGGGAAAGTGTTTATGCCGCTGCAACAGTGGATTTGAAACTTAACATCTTCAATTCCATTTTAACTGAATTATTTGATGTTCATGCCCCCTTAAGACCTATAAAACTAAAACACCTTCCTGCACCTTGGCTAACGCAGGAAATAAAGATCTTAATGACTAGGCGCAACAGAGCTAAAGGTAAATACAAGCGCGATTCATCTGAAGCTAATTTGACAAAATACAAGCGAGTGCGTAATGAGTGTAACAAGGTGTGTAGAGATGCGCAGCGAAGGTATATTTATCAATCTTTAGATGTAGGTGATTCGGGGAAGGTTTGGCGATTCCTTGAGACTATGGGCATTGGACGACAAGCAAAGGATGTGAACCCCAATATTAATATTGATAGTCTTAATAGTCATTTCGCCTCGGCAACTGTAAATGTTCAGAATAAATCAAATACGCTTTACCATCTAAAGTTACATTCTAAGCAAGCTATGACTGGTTTTGTGTTTGATGAAGTCTCTGTTGATGATATTACAAAGAACATAAAAGCCATATGCCATAAGCCATGATGAAGTCTCTGTTGATGATATTACAAAGAACATAAAAGCCATACACTCGGATGCCATTGGAAGTGATGGCATTAGTCGCAAAATGCTAGTACTATCCCTTGATGTCATCCTTCCAGTCCTATGTCATATCTATAATTATTCCTTATCCTCTAGTTCTTTTCCCAATGCATGGCAAGCTGCTCACGTTATCCCTGTACCCAAAATATCTAACCCCACATCTTATTCCCACTTCCGTCCTATTTCTATCCTTCCCTTTCTTTCTAAAGTTCTTGAGCGTATTGTTCATCGTCAAGTTTCTCAATTTCTAGTAAAAAATGACCACTTAAGTATATTTCAGTCTGGTTTCCGTCCTGGGCACAGTACTACCACCGCCTTGCTTAAACTATGTGATGATGTTCGTTCTGGAATAGATAACAAGCAGGTCACTGTCCTAGTTTTGCTTGACTTCTCCAATGCATTTAATACTGTGGATTTTGACATTTTGCTTGCTACTCTTGAACACCTAAATATGTCCACTGACGTCATCACATGGTTCCACTCCTATCTACATAATCGCCAACAAAGTATACGTTATGATAATAAGATTTCCATTCCTTGTTACCTTAAAGCAGGAGTTCCACAGGGAGGAGTATTGTCTCCTTTGCTATTTTCAATATTCATTAACACTTTAACCAATTTACTCACTGTACCTTTTCACCTATACGCTGATGATCTTCAAATATATGTATCGTCACCTATTGACACCTTATCAGAAGCTATTGAACGGATTAATCGTAATCTTCAAACAATATTTCTATGGAGCAAAACGCATGGCTTAAATTTAAACACAAGTAAATCTCAGTATATTATCATTGGTAGTCAAAAACAAATTTCTAAACTCAGTATTACACATTTGCCAGCAGTTACTTATGATGGTACTCCTATCTCCTATAGTAATTCCATTAAAAACCTAGGTATCATTATGGATAACACCTTATCTTGGGCTTCGCAAATTTCACATGTTAGTCGTAAAATATTTGCGACGATGGGTTCTCTCAAGAGATGGAAAAATTTCCTTCCTATCAAAACAAAAATATTATTATCCACTTCCCTTCTTCTTCCTATTATTGACTATGCCGACATTTCTTACCTTGACCTTTCACAAAAACATCTAGATAAGCTTGAGCGTCTACAAAATCTCTGCATCAGATATATATTTGGTTTGAAAAAATTCGATCATATATCAGCTTTTCGTGATAAGCTTCAATGGCTAACAGTCCGGCATCGTCGATCTCTCCACGTCCTATGCACACTTTATTCTATCCTTTTCCATCCCAACACTCCCCGTTACCTTAAAGAGCGCTTCACTTTCTGTGGCACCGATTCCACGCTTCAGCTCAATCTTCGCTCCAAAAGTGACAACAAATTAAAGATACCTACCTGCAACAGTGTAGGTTATATGGAATCTTTCACTGTTAAAAGTGTTATCTTGTGGAATGATCTTCCACGATATATCCGACATTCAGAATCAATTAGTATATTTAAAAAATCCCTTAAGCGTTATTATTTGGCACACCAAAAAACTTTATAGTGTATGTATATTTGTGTGTATTTATTATCTATATGTATATTGTGTGTATATATATAAAATATGTATTTTATTAATTATCTAACATGTATAATTATTATATGTACCCTTTTGTATATATTATAATTTGTATATATAATATAAGTATCGTCTATGTATAATATATCAAAAATTATTATGTTATTTATTTGTATTCATATCGCTCTTTATTACTTATGCACTACCGTTATATCCTGCTCTATCGTAAGTTTATGTTAGTTAAGGTTACCTGTAAGAGATCACTAATAGTGATAAGGTCGCCCTTGCATGCTACTCTATGTCTTCTGTCTTACTATTTAGTTATGTGTTTGTTTATGTATGCAATAAAGAGTTTTATCTATCTATCTATCTATCTATCGGTTTTCGTCACTTACCGCCCGCACCTTCCCGCACATTCCTGCGGGTTGGAAAAAATCGGTTTTCGCCACTTACCGCCGGCACCTTCCCGCGCATTCCCGCGGGTTGTATACCACCTTGAAGGCCCCTCGGAGCCCGAACGATCGACGTCAGTTTCAACTGAATCCGAGCGGGGAAAACTGAAAAAATCGGTTTTCGCCACTTACTGCCGGCACCTTCCCGCGCATTCCCGCGGGTTGTATACCACCTTGAAGGCCCCTCGAAGCCCGAACGATCGACACCAGTTTCAACTGAATCCGAGCGGGGAAAACTGAAAAAATCGGTTTTTTCCACTTACCGCCCGCACCTTCCCGCGCATTCCCGCGGGTTGTATACCACCTTGAAGGCCCCTCGGAGCCCGAACGATCGACACCAGTTTCAACTGAATCCGAGCGGGGAAAAGTGAAAAAATCGGTTTTCGCCACTTACCGCCCGCACCTTCCCGCGCATTCCCGCGGGTTGTATACCACCTTGAAGGCCCCTCGAAGCCCGAACGATCGACACCAGTTTCAACTGAATCCGAGCGGGGAAAACTGAAAAAATCGGTTTTCGCCACTTACCGCCCGCACCTTCCCGCGCATTCCCGCGGGTTGTATACCACCTTGAAGGCCCCTCGGAGCCCGAACGATCGACACCAGTTTCAACTGAATCCGAGCGGGGAAAACTGAAAAAATCGGTTTTCGCCACTAACCGCCGGCACCTTCCCGCGCATTCCCCCGAGTTGTATACCACCTTGAAGGCCCCTCGAAGCCCGAACGATCGACACCAGTTTCAACTGAATCCGAGCGGGGAAAACTGAAAAAATCGGTTTTCGCCACTAACCGCCGGCACTTTCCCGCGCATTCCCCCGGGTTGTATACCACCTTGAAGGCCCCTCGAAGCCCGAACGATCGACACCAGTTTCAACTGAATCCGAGCGGGGAAAACTGAAAAAATCGGTTTTCGCCACTAACCGCCGGCACCTTCCCGCGCATTCCTGCGGGTTGTATACCACCTTGAAGGCCCCTCGAAGCCCGAACGATCGACACCAGTTTCAACTGAATCCGAGCGGGGAAAACTGAAAAAATCGGTTTTCGCCACTTACCGCCCGCACCTTCCCGCGCATTCCCGCGGGTTGTATACCACCTTGAAGGCCCCTCGGAGCCCGAACGATCGACATCAGTTTCAACTGAATCCGAGCGGGGAAAACTGAAAAAATCGGTTTTTTCCACTTACCGCCCGCACCTTCCCGCGCATTCCCGCGGGTTGTATACCACCTTGAAGGCCCCTCGGAGCCCGAACGATCGACACCAGTTTCAACTGAATCCGAGCGGGGAAAAGTGAAAAAATCGGTTTTCGCCACTTACCGCCCGCACCTTCCCGCGCATTCCCGCGGGTTGTATACCACCTTGAAGGCCCCTCGGAGCCCGAACGATCGACACCAGTTTCAACTGAATCCGAGCGGGGAAAAGTGAAAAAATCGGTTTTCGCCACTTACCGCCCGTACCTTCACCTCCCAACTTCGGGTTGTATACCACCTTGAAGGCCCCTCGGAGCCCGAACGATCGACACCAGTTTCAACTGAATCCGAGCGGGGAAAACTGAAAAAATCGGTTTTCGCCACTAACCGCCGGCACCTTCCCGCGCATTCCCGCGGGTTGTATACCACCTTGAAGGCCCCTCGGAGCCCGAACGATCGACACCAGTTTTAACTTAATCCGAGCGGGGAAAACTGAAAAAATCGGTTTTTTCCACTTACCGCCCGCACCTTCCCGCGCATTCCCGCGGGTTGTATACCACCTTGAAGGCCCCTCGGAGCCCGAACGATCGACACCAGTTTCAACTGAATTCGAGCGGGGAAAAGTGAAAAAATCGGTTTTCGCCACTTACCGCCCGCACCTTCACCTTCCAACTTCGGTTTGTATACCACCTTGAAGGCCCCTCGGAGCCCGAACGATCGACACCAGTTTCAACTGAATCCGAGCGGGGAAAACTGAAAAAATCGGTTTTCGCCACTTACCGCCCGCACCTTCCCGCGCATTCCCGCGGGTTGTATACCAACTTAAAGGCCCCTCGGAGCCCGAACGATCGACACCAGTTTCAACTGAATCCGAGCGGGGAAAAGTGAAAAAATCGGTTTTCGCCACTTACCGCCCGCACCTTCACCTTCCAACTTCGGGTTGTATACCACCTTGAAGGCCCCTCGGAGCCCGAACGATCGACACCAGTTTCAACTGAATCCGAGCGGGGAAAACTGAAAAAATCGGTTTTCGCCACTAACCGCCGGCACCTTCCCGCGCATTCCCGCGGGTTGTATACCACCTTGAAGGCCCCTCGAAGCCCGAACGATCGACACAAGTTTCAACTGAATCCGAGCGGGGAAAACTGAAAAAATCGGTTTTTTCCACTTACCGCCCGCACCTTCCCGCGCATTCCCGCGGGTTGTATACCACCTTGAAGGCCCCTCGGAGCCCGAACGATCGACACCAGTTTCAACTGAATCCGAGCGGGGAAAAGTGAAAAAATCGGTTTTCGCCACTTACCGCTCGCACCTTCACCTTCCAACTTCGGGTTGTATACCACCTTGAAGGCCCCTCGGAGCCCGAACGATGGACACCAGTTTCAACTGAATCCGAGCGGGGAAAACTGAAAAAATCGGTTTTCGCCACTAACCGCCGGCACCTTCCCGCGCATTCCCGCGGGTTGTATACCACCTTGAAGGCCCCTCGAAGCCCGAACGATCGACACAAGTTTCAACTGAATCCGAGCGGGGAAAACTGAAAAAATCGGTTTTTTCCACTTACCGCCCGCACCTTCCCGCGCATTCCCGCGGGTTGTATACCACCTTGAAGGCCCCTCGGAGCCCGAACGATCGACACCAGTTTCAACTGAATCCGAGCGGGGAAAAGTGAAAAAATCGGTTTTCGCCACTTACCGCCCGCACCTTCACCTTCCAACTTCGGGTTGTATACCACCTTGAAGGCCCCTCGGAGCCCGAACGATCGACACCAGTTTCAACTGAATCCGAGCGGGGAAAACTGAAAAAATCGGTTTTCGCCACTTACCGCCCGCACCTTCCCGCGCATTCCCGCGGGTTGTATACCAACTTGAAGGCCCCTCGGAGCCCGAACGATCGACACCAGTTTCAACTGAATCCGAGCGGGGAAAACTGAAAAAAATCGGTTTTTTCCACTTACCGCCCGCACCTTCCCGCGCATTCCCGCGGGTTGTATACCACCTTGAAGGCCCCTCGGAGCCCGAACGATCGACACCAGTTTCAACTGAATCCGAGCGGGGAAAAGTGAAAAAATCGGTTTTCGCCACTTACCGCCCGCACCTTCACCTTCCAACTTCGGGTTGTATACCACTTTGAAGGCCCCTCGGAGCCCGAACGATCGACACCAGTTTTAACTGAATCCGAGCGGGAAAAACTGAAAAAATCGGTTTTTTCCACTTACCGCCCGCACCTTCCCGCGCATTCCCGCGGGTTGTATACCACCTTGAAGGCCCCTCGGAGCCCGAACGATCGACACCAGTTTCAACTGAATCTGAGCGGGGAAAACTGAAAAAAATCGGTTTTTTCCACTTACCGCCCGCACCTTCCCGCGCATTCCCGCGGGTTGTATACCACCTTGAAGGCCCCTCGGAGCCCGAACGATCGACACCAGTTTCAACTGAATCCGAGCGGGGAAAACTGAAAAAATAGGTTTTCGTCACTTACCGCCGGCACCTTCCCGCACATTCCCGCGGGTTGTATACCACCTTGAAGGCCCCTCGGAGCCCGAACGATCGACACCAGTTTCAACTGAATCCGAGCGGGGAAAAGTGAAAAAATCGGTTTTCGCCACTTACCGCCCGCATCTTCACCTTCCAACTTCGGGTTGTATACCACTTTGAAGGCCCCTCGGAGCCCGAACGATCGACACCAGTTTTAACTGAATCCGAGCGGGGAAAACTGAAAAAATCGGTTTTTTCCACTTACCGCCCGCACCTTCCCGCGCATTCCCGCGGGTTGTATACCACCTTGAAGGCCCCTCGGAGCCCGAACGATCGACACCAGTTTCAACTGAATCAGAGCGGGGAAAACTGAAAAAATCGGTTTTCGCCACTAACCGCCGGCACCTTCCCGCGCATTCCCGCGGGTTGTATACCACCTTGAAGGCCCCTCGAAGCCCGAACGATCGACACCAGTTTCATTTGAATCCGAGCGGGGAAAACTGAAAAAATAGGTTTTTTCCACTTACCGCCCGCAACTTCCCGCGCATTCCCGCGGGTTGTATACCACCTTGAAGGCCCCTCGGCGCCCGAACGATCGACACCAGTTTCAACTGAATCCGAGCGGGGAAAACTGAAAAAATCGGTTTTCGTCACTAACCGCCGGCACCTTCCCGCGCATTCCCGCGGGTTGTATACCACCTTGAAGGCCTCTCGAAGCCCGAACGATCGACACCAGTTTCAACTGTATCTGAGCGGGGAAAACTGAAAAAATCGGTTTTTTCCACTTACCGCCCGCACCTTCCCGCGCATTCCCGCGGGTTGTATACCACCTTGAAGGCCCCTCGGAGCCCGAACGATCGACACCAGTTTCAACTGAATTCGAGCGGGGAAAAGTGAAAAAATCGGTTTTCGCCACTTACCGCCCGCACCTTCACCTTCCAACTTCGGTTTGTATACCACCTTGAAGGCCCCTCGGAGCCCGAACGATCGACACCAGTTTCAACTGAATCCGAGCGGGGAAAACTGAAAAAATCGGTTTTCGCCACTTACCGCCCGCACCTTCCCGCGCATTCCCGCGGGTTGTATACCAACTTAAAGGCCCCTCGGAGCCCGAACGATCGACACCAGTTTCAACTGAATCCGAGCGGGGAAAAGTGAAAAAATCGGTTTTCGCCACTTACCGCCCGCACCTTCACCTTCCAACTTCGGGTTGTATACCACCTTGAAGGCCCCTCGGAGCCCGAACGATCGACACCAGTTTCAACTGAATCCGAGCGGGGAAAACTGAAAAAATCGGTTTTCGCCACTAACCGCCGGCACCTTCCCGCGCATTCCCGCGGGTTGTATACCACCTTGAAGGCCCCTCGAAGCCCGAACGATCGACACAAGTTTCAACTGAATCCGAGCGGGGAAAACTGAAAAAATCGGTTTTTTCCACTTACCGCCCGCACCTTCCCGCGCATTCCCGCGGGTTGTATACCACCTTGAAGGCCCCTCGGAGCCCGAACGATCGACACCAGTTTCAACTGAATCCGAGCGGGGAAAAGTGAAAAAATCGGTTTTCGCCACTTACCGCTCGCACCTTCACCTTCCAACTTCGGGTTGTATACCACCTTGAAGGCCCCTCGGAGCCCGAACGATGGACACCAGTTTCAACTGAATCCGAGCGGGGAAAACTGAAAAAATCGGTTTTCGCCACTAACCGCCGGCACCTTCCCGCGCATTCCCGCGGGTTGTATACCACCTTGAAGGCCCCTCGAAGCCCGAACGATCGACACAAGTTTCAACTGAATCCGAGCGGGGAAAACTGAAAAAATCGGTTTTTTCCACTTACCGCCCGCACCTTCCCGCGCATTCCCGCGGGTTGTATACCACCTTGAAGGCCCCTCGGAGCCCGAACGATCGACACCAGTTTCAACTGAATCCGAGCGGGGAAAACTGAAAAAATTGGTTTTCGTCACTTACCGCCGGCACCTTCCCGCGCATTCCCGCGGGTTGGAAAAAATCGGTTTACGCCACTTACCGCCGGCACCTTGTGTTGCGTCTACTGGCGCTAGAATGCTAGGCGCTAGAATGCCTGGCGCCAACACTGCTGAGAAGGCGGATGCGCTAGCTGAGAAGTTGCGTGGGGTTCTCAGCCCCGAAGAGGTCCAGGTGTCGAGGCCAGTGAAATGTGCGGAATTGAGGGTGTTTGGCCTCGATGACTCCGTCACTGCTGAGGACGTGACGGCGGCAATAAGCCGAGTTTCCGGCTGTGCTGCGGGTAATATAAAAGTCGGAGAGATCCGACAGGACCGGGCCGGTCTAGGACCAGTATGGGTCCGATGTCCTGTCGGCGCAGCGCAGAAGATTAGCGGGGCGAGACTACTTGTTGGCTTCGTCTCTGCTGGAGTGAGGCTGTTGATGCCCCGTGCGCAACGTTGTTTCCGTTGCCACGAAGTGGGCCACATGGCTGCGAAGTGCAGTAGCCAGGTGGACCGCAGCAAACAGTGTTTCCAGTGTGGCCAGACCGGGCATCAGCAGAGATCGTGTTCGGCAGAGCCTCATTGTCCGGTGTGTGAGGCGGCGCAAAGGCCCGCTAATCACATGTTGGGGAATGCTGCCTGTGGAAAGGCTAGCACCAATAACGGTGGAAAGCGCAGACGAGTGCCGGCAACATCGGCCAGGTCTAATATCCCAGCTGGGCCTGAGGAGGTGCAACACATGGAAGACCAATAATGGCTCTCCGCGTGTTGCATGCGAACATTAACCACTGTGCTAGGGCCCAGGACTTATTGGTCCAAAGCCTGGCGCAGTGGTCTATCCAGGTGGCGGTTGTTTCGGAGCCCTACAGCGTTCCCGACAGAGACAACTGGGTAGCCGACAACACCGGGGTGGTGACTATTATCACCCAGGTCGCCGCGGGCTCCCCGCCTTTCTCACGTGTAGAGAGAGGTGTGGGATGCGTCGCCGCACTTGTCGGCAACCTAGTTGTCGTAGGGGTCTACTTTTCCCCCAATCGAACTCTCGCGGAGTTTGAAGAGTTCCTTATACGATTGGGGGAAATGGTAGAGCGATTTCGTCCGGCGGAGATGTTGGTGGCCGGCGATCTCAACGCGAAGTCCAGCGTGTGGGGCTTCGCAACGACGGATGTGCGTGGTGTGACGCTGTCGGAGTGGGTTGTTGCCACCGGTTTGTCTGTGCTCAACCGAGCGACCAAGAACACGTGTGTGCGAAGGCTGGGCGGATCCGTCGTGGACGTTTCGGTCGCGAGCCCGGCCCTAGCATGTCGTGTTCGGGGCTGGCGAGTGCTGGATGATGTGGAGACTCTCTCGGATCACCTCTACATCTTGTACGAGATCTCCATACATCCTGCGGTGCCACCAGCCCCCAGTCCAAACTCGCGAGAGTACGGACCGCGGTGGCAACTGGGTCGTCTCGATAGGGAGTTGTTGGAGGAGGCCGCGATAGTGGAATCCTGGCTGCCCCAGAGCTTGGCGTCTGCAGAAGACGCCGCATCCTGGGCGTAGGGGGCGCTGACGCGTATCTGTGACGCGTCAATGCCCCGTTCCGGGCGCCGCCCTCAACGGCGGCAAGTGTACTGGTGGTCGTGGGAGATCGCGCAACTGCGTAACACCTGCGTTGCGGCGAGACGCCAGTACAGCCACTATCGCAGACGGGTACAGAAAGTGCAGGAGGAGGAAGACCGACTGTACCGCGTCTATGTCGAGGCGAGAACGCAGCTGCAGGAGAAGATCGGTCGTGTGAAAGGCGAGTCGCACGACCGGTTGATCGCGGGGATAGACTTAGACCCGTACGGCACACCTTACCGAATGGTGCTCGGTAAGTTAGTAGCTCGGTAGCCAGGAGGCTACAACACCATTTGGAGGGGACAGGTCCGGACCTCTCGGACCACCAGTATGGCTTCCGTCGGGGGCGATCGACGGTGGATGCCATACTGGAGGTAAAGACCTATGCGCAGGATGCGGTGGCCCGAGGCAATGGAGTCTTGGCGGTGTCTTTAGACATCGCCAACGCCTTCAACTCCCTGCCATGGCCCTGCATAAAGGAGGCACTGTTATACTATCGTGTGCCTCCATACCTGCGCCGCGTCATCGGGGCTTACCTGTCCGGTAGGTCTGTGACCTTTCCAGCTCCTGGAGGAGGTTGGAAGGAGTTCGTTGTGTCGGCCGGTGTTCCACAAGGATCGGTGCTGGGTCCGATCCTCTGGAACATCGGATACGACTGGGTGCTGCGGGGCGGCACCCTGAGGGGGATAAAGGTCCTCTGTTACGCCGATGACACGCTGGTCTTGGCGCAGCAGTGGACCTATCGAGAGGCGGCGGTCCTCGCGACTGCTGGAGTTGTGGAGGTAGTCGGCCGCATAAAGCGGCTGGGCTTGGAAGTCTCCCTCAACAAGTCCGAGGCAATCTACTTCCATGCTCCTCGAAAGGGCCCACCGGCAGATGCCCACATCGTCGTCGGTGGCGTCAAAATTGACGTTGCCCGGAGCATGAAGTACCTCGGACTTGTTCTGGATGGTCGGTGGAGTTTTCGGGGCCGCTTTACATCTTTGGCCCCGAAACTGTTGAAGACAGCGACGGCACTGGCGCGCCTTTTGCCCAATGTGGATGGGCCGAGCGCCTCTAGCCGTCGGCTGTACACCGGAGTGGTCCGATCCGACCGGCACAACATCACTCTGCTGCGACGTGCGCAGAGGGCGATGGCCATCCGGGCGATACGGGGGTACCGGACCATCTCCGGTGAAGTGGCGTGCGTGCTGGCTGGAGTCATGCCGTGGGACCTGGATGCTCTTTCTCTGGCGTCGGTCTATTGCCGGCGTCGAGGCCTAGCGTCCGGGGAACCGGCAAGTCAAGCACGCACTGAGGAGGCGCGGGTAGCCGCGGTTGAAATGTGGGAAACTCGGCTGGCAAATCCATCTGCCGGCCTGAGGAAGATCGAGGCTGTTCGTCCAGTGTTCCGCCAGTGGTTAGCGCAGCGTCACGGCGTCCTAACCTTCCGCATGACACAGGTGCTCTCGGGGCATGGCTGCTTCGGGGGTTACTTGTGTCGGATCGCCGGGACGGAGCCCGACGCTCGCTGCCACCACTGCGACGACTGCCTCGATGAGACGGCCCAGCACACGTTGGAGGTGTGCTCAGCCTGGGCGTCTCAACGTCGCGCTTTGCGCGACGTCATAGGGGACGACCTTTCCCTGCCGGCCGTGGTCAAGGCTATGGCCGGCAGCGAGACGTCGTGGGATGCGGTCTCATCCTTCTGCGAGGCAGTGGTGCTCGAGAAGGAGTCGGCGGAACGGGCGAGGGAGGCTTTTGCCGAAGTCGCCATCCGCCGTAAGAGACCGGGTCGCCGGAGGGCGGCACACGATCGCCGCCTTCCGCCCTAATGTGCTAGAGGGCGGTCAGCTTGGGGAAGCTGACCGCCTACCAACCTGGCCCGATTAGGCGCGCACAGGTTGCTCCCGCGCGCTACTCCGAGCAGGCCGTCGAGGGTGCCCACACACCCTTGACTCCGCGACGTGCCTTGCAGGCTCCCGCCGCCGCGTTTCGCGGAAGACTCACGTCCCCGTGTCTCGCGGCCAGTGGCGGTCGAGGAGGAGCACCGTGAGGTTTTAGTGGGTATTGGGATAATACTATCCAATTAGCAGAAAATGTTAAATTCTGAGGCATGATTCTCGATAAAAGACTGAACGGAATTGCCCATGCTGAACATGTCAGTAAAAAATGTGAAAACGGCATCAACGCTTTAAGAGCTGTGTCTGGTGTGTGGTGGCGTGCACACCCTTATACTCTCAAACTACTGTACAATGCCATTATCCGTAGTCACATTGACTACGGATTATTTGTTTTAGACCCCTTTAACAAAGTTGCTACTGAAAAACTCAATAGGATCCAATACAAATGCCTACGAATTATTATAGGTGCAATGAAGTCTTCTCCCACCAACGCACTGCAGGTTGAGTGTGTTGATCCTCCTTATCCTATCCGTCGCCAATTCCTGTCTGATCGGTTTGTTGGTAAAATGTTACAGCTGTCATCCCACCCCCTATGGTCCAAGCTATCTGATTTAGCGGACCTCATTCCTCCGGGCAGGCCCCTACCCTACTTGCTCAATAGAAATTTTTTGTCATGTTATTAAAATAAATCTATTAAATCATGATAATCCTTCTATAATATTAGGAAATCAAAAATGAAAAGGAACAGAACCTATTTTTATTAATATTGCAGAATTTATAATAATTGATAATAAATATAACGCGGGCAATGCGCCACAAACTGGGAAAAGTGTTATGGGAAATAGAAAAATTTTAAATATGGGTAATGACTGGAACTAAGACTTCCAAGGGCAAAATAATCATTTTGCGGTTGATGCCATCATAACCAGAAGCATCAGATTTGATGGCTAGGATACTGTTTCTTACCTGGGATGAGGTTATAGAAGCAAAGTTAAAAGGAACGATTGTGGGAGACGGCAAGGAGTTGATATAATTCAATGTATTTGCTTTAATTGTGTTGTCCATAGATGTTATCGAGGCAAAGTGTTTATTCAAGGCATCAACGTCTAGATTGCAATTCAAATCCTTACGTTGCCGGCCAATGCCTAGCCATTCCAGAAATTTCCACAACTTACGTGGGCTTAAGTTTTTCATTCATTCATTTTATTTATTATTTCTGAAATCTTTTTCTTCATTTCTTTTTTCTGAGCATTTTTTCATAGTTTCATGATATAAAATTATCTGGGTAATCAGAATAACGACGGGGTATACCAGCTAATCCTAAAAAATGTTGAGGAAAAAATGTTAAATTAACACCAATAAATATGGAAATAAATTGAATTTTTAATAAATAAGGATTTAATAATAATCCAGTAAATTTTTTTTTTTTTTATTTATTTCTATCAAATATCCATACAACTATATATTTACATTGATGAAGGCACTACAAAAAACCACGAAGGTTTGTCTCGAGTACCAAAACTCGTCTAAATTATAGATTTAAATAATATTTTTTTAATAATTGATTTAAGCTCCTCTCAGTAATTATACTTCTTATTCTAGGGTCTAAATTATTTATTAAGTTAGGAACCATGTATGCCCGGGTGCGCTGTCCGTATTTGTTACTAGCTGATAGTGAAACTAATCTGTTTTGTGTGATATTACGTGTTGCAATTTTATGAGAGATTTTATTTTGAAACTGCAAGTCGAAATAATTTTCTTTTAATATTGTAAAATTAATTTTATCATAAAGGGGAATAACTTGGCAGTATTTAAAGAGAAGGTTTTCATCAGTTGCCGCTTGCAATTTAATTTTTAAAGGGACGATGTTCTTCAATATTCTAACCTGCAGCCGGTATATGTAACTCAAGTATGTTTTGTCCGTTCTGCCGTAACTACTAAGTCCATATGACATAATTGAGTCAGCTAATGCGTTATAAAGCATCATCTTAGTCTTATACGTTAATCTAATCTTGACAATAAAAATATTTGCCAAAAATGATCTTAGCTTATCACATACATAATTAATATGCTTATGCCAGTTGAAGTTGTGATCAATAGTTAATCCTAAATATTTATGGGATAGTGCTACTTCAATTGAAGGACAGCCACAGTGGCTACTGGGGTTGTGCAAGCAGCAGTGAGTGTGAGCTATAAGACTACAATTCATATCGCTACCTGCTTTGAGGTTTGGAGAATGAATATGTATCAATTTAGTTTTTTGCGGATTTAATACTAAATGACTATCATGACACCATTTGTTTAACATATCGAAATCTTCCTGTAATAATGTTATTCCTTCATTCACGTCTTTAGCAGCTACAAGCAAACAAGTATCGTCAGCATATTGATAAGTTATACAATTGTTAAAAAATTTACTCATATTATTTATATAAGCTATAAAGTGTAAAGGCCCCAATACAGAGCCTTGAGCCGTGCCCTCCGAGACTTTTATGCTAGTGCTAAAACTGTCGCCTATTTTTACGCAATAATTCCTATCTCTAAGGTAATTTTCACACCATTTAAACAATGGACTCCGTATTCCGGTGTTTTCTAATCTTCGTGCAAGTATTTTGTGATTTAATGTGTCAAAAGCACGGGAAAAGTCAATAAACAGCGCCAAAACATGTAGTTTCTGATCCAACCACGTATTTACTTGGTCCGTAAATGTTGACAATAACATTGTCGTATTTTTACCTGGTCGAAAACCATACTGTGTATTGTTCAGTATATCATTTTTTCCGTAAAAAGAATGAATTTGATTACTTATAAATTTTTCAGTAATTTTATTTAACACAGAAGTTACCGAGATCGGTCTATAATTGCTGACATCATCTTGTTTTCCTTTTTTATAGACAGGTCTCACACAACCAGCTTTTAATTCATCCGGGTAGGTGCCCATTTCAACGCTAGTATTAATAAGTTTGGCCAAAGGTTTACAGATTTTTTTCATCAATGCTTTAACTTCAAACCCTCTTATACTATCAATACCTGGGGCTTTATTAGCATTTAAATTTTTAATTAATTTTAACACGTCATTTTCAGATGCTTTTTTAAATTTTATGCTACAAATGGATGAATAATTATTATCTATTGTACTATCTAGTAATTTTAATTTACAATTTGGGATAATTTTTTTAACGGCATCTGAAAAACCTACTGCGAAGATTTGCGCAATCTTTTTCGGTGACAAATTAGTACAATTAAATGCCGACAACACTACTTCGTCAATTGACTTGCATATTCTGCCCGAGATTTTATTTAGTATATTCCACAGTTTTTTAGTATTCCCATAATTCATATTTATTTTGTTTTTATAATATAAATTTCTATAGTATTCAATAACTTTATGAACTTTATTCCTCGTCTTATTATATTGTAGTCTTAGGTAAGCATTATACGGATTACGTCTCCACCTGTTAAATAACTTATCTCTTTTTTTAGACAGATTAATAATGTTTTTATTAATCCAGGGTGCAACGCGTAAGTTATTTTTAGTTTTACAAATAGTTTTTCTAGCTTTCGAGTATGCGGATTGAAATAAATCTTTAATATATGTATATATTTCCAGTGGTGTGCCTAAATCATCAACGCGCTCCCAGTTTGCATTACATAGTTCCTTTCTTAATATTACAGAGTCGTAAACATTCATTTGTTTGTTAAATTGACAATTATTAACCGGTGATTCATAGACGTTGCAAAGTGCAACGACGGTAAGCCTATGGTCCGCTAGTACAGTGTCGACTGCAGCGGTGAACGGACTGATCCCGCGCGACCTTACAAATATGTGATCTATACACGATTTCGTAATTGTTTCTAATCTCTTTTCAATACGCGTATATTCTGTAATACCACAAAACAGTCCGTTCTCCGCCATCAGATCAAGATAATTATCTCTTATACTTGATGATATTTTTAAGTCAAGGTTCATATCCCCTGCTATTACAATATTTAATGACGTAGGTACATTTTTTAAAAGTAGTGAAAGTTCAGATACAAAAAGTTGCTTATTATATGAGGAAGGTCTATAAATAGCACATATTGTGACAGCTTGGTTACAAGGAGTTTTAATCGTGCCTACTAGTGACTCGAACAAATATGTATTATAGTTATAAACTGTGAACTTTAAATAATCTTTTATATAAGTAATTATACCGCCACCTTTTTTATTTTTGCGTAATTTTGTGTACCTTTTATATCCCGGAATGTTAAATAAATTACTAGTTTCATCTGACACTCCTACCTCCGTTAAAATTATAATATCAATAGGATATAATGTTACGTCTAGAATTTGTAATAATTTTGAATAATTTTTAACTATTGATCGAATATTTATATGTATACATAAAAGATTTATATGACTGCTAGGTATTTTTTTAATAAAGCTATTGCAATTTATACAATTATTTAGTTTTATTATTCCTGATGAGTTATTTGTGTTATCCATCTTATTAATATTTATTATGAGAAAAAGCAAAATTTACACAAGGAAAAATTATTTTTCAATTTTTGAAATTGCTTCAATATCTAGTAAACATCTTATAATATGGACTTTACTCACTTTTGTTTTCCTTGCATAAATTTTGCCATTCCTGCACCATACGAATTCAAAATTATTACTCAGCTGTTTTTTACTGTTATATAATAACATTTTATTATAGGGCGTTAGTGCTTCACGAATAAATATCGGAGTGTTTGTAAGTTCACGCGGCGCACTTTGCACAATGTCACCGAGTGTAGACCGTGTCTGCTTATTTGCCGCTAACCATTGATCCCTGATGTGCTGGTTCTTCATTTCCACCATAAGCGATCCGGGTCGTTCTTTATGCGGTTGCACGACACGTGTGCATTTAACGTCACCGTCGTCCATTTTTAAATTTACAGCAATGGATTTTATGACTTCTTTGGATTTTTGTAGTGCAGATTCTGGTAATCCCGATATTTCCAAGGAACTCCCGAGGGACTTTTGTTCTATTTCATGTAGTTTGAATTCCGCGGACGCAACGCGGAGTTCAAGATGTTTGTTACTGTTTTGAAGTTCAATATTTTTATTCTCTAGCATTTTTATTTTGTTTTCATGTTTTTTAAAAGACTCCTCGATACTTGAAATTTGATCACTTAGAAAATTAAGCGAAACTTCAAATTCTTTTTTTAATGTTTCAAACTCATTTTTTATTATTCTTTTCATTTCTGCGGAAATTTCGCGAATCAATTTCGATCCAGCTTTGTTACTGGACACAAGTTCCTCTTCTTCTTCATCATCGGAATCATCGCCTTGTATTGAGATAGATGATCTATGCGAGGCATTACACAAGCATTCTTCACAGCTCCATTCCAGTCCGGGGGCGTTACGAAGAGTTGCTAATTGCTTTGCAGAGAGTTTAGCACAAGTAGTAGTACCATGAACACACTTCTCACAACGGCTACATGTTATACCGAGTCTTTTTTTCGTAATATTTTTGTTACACGTATTACACTTTGATATTGGCATCTTGAGGGTAGTTAGCGCACAAATAGGGGCAACGTGTGTATAGTTCGGAACAAGAAAGATAACTAGAGAATATCAATGAACAAAACCCCCTAAAATAGCAAATACAGCTCCTATCACATCACTGCACCTGCGTGGCGGTAGGGTGAGTACACACCACGCCCTCCGGTTCCTCACACTGTGACCTCTGCATGACAGAGAACACACACGACAGTGAGACACACACGAGACAAAAATTATTGTGCATTTTACACTAAAATATAATTTTTTTATCATGAATTTAAATTCATCTTTAGAATATTTTATTCTTATTTTTTATTTTATTAATTAATAATTCCAATAAAATATTTTTCTTATTTATTTTATTTTTCAGAACTATAATTTCTATTTCATCAAATTCATGATTAGGATGCTGAATTGGCTTAGAAATTAATTTACTTAGATTTATCCCCTTAATCTCTTCCCCCAATAATCTATTAAATTCAGAAGCTTCCTTAAAATATTTTTTAACTCAATCTATTGCATCAATTAATTTTTTATTTTCTATCCTATTGAATTTATTTCTTATAAAAATATTTATTAATGATTTATTATCAATTATTATAAATTCTGCAATATTAATAAAAATAGGTTCTGTTCCTTTTCATTTTTGATTTCCTAATATTATAGAAGGATTATCATGATTTAATAGATTTATTTTAATAACATGACAAAAAATTTCACCAATAATTTTATTATCTTATAATATAAATTTTATTTTTTTAATTTTTGAATTAAGGATTAGACGGAGAAGAGGACAAGGGATGAGGAAGAGAGGTAAATTTCAGGAAACTATTGAGCAAGTAGGGTAGGGGCCTGCCCGGAGGAATGAGGTCCGCTAAATCAGATAGCTTGGACCATAGAGGGTGGGATGACAGCTGTAACATTTTACCAACAAACCGATCAGACAGGAATTGGCGACGGACGTCGCGGAGTCAAGGGTGTGTGGGCATCCTCGACGGCCTGCTCGGAGTAGCGCGCGGGAGCAACCTGTGCGTGCCTACTCGGGCCAGGTTGGTAGGCGGTCAGCTTCCCCAAGCTGACCGCCCTCTAGCACATTAGGGCGGAAGGCGGCGATCGTGTGCCGCCCTCCGGCGACCCGGTCTCTTACGGCGGATGGCGACTTCGGCAAAAGCCTCCCTCGCCCGTTCCGCCGACTCCTTCTCGAGCACCACTGCCTCGCAGAAGGATGAGACCGCATCCCACGACGTCTCGCTGCCGGCCATAGCCTTGACCACGGCCGGCAGGGAAAGGTCGTCCCCTATGACGTCGCGCAAAGCGCGACGTTGAGACGCCCAGGCTGAGCACACCTCCAACGTGTGCTGGGCCGTCTCATCGAGGCAGTCGTCGCAGTGGTGGCAGCGAGCGTCGGGCTCCCTCCCGGCGATCCGACACAAGTAACCCCCGAAGCAGCCATGCCCCGTGAGCACCTGTGTCATGCGGAAGGTTAGGACGCCGTGACGCCGCGCTAACCACTGGCGGAACACTGGACGAACAGCCTCGATCTTCCTCAGGCCGGCAGATGGATTTGCCAGCCGAGTTTCCCACATTTCAACCGCGGCTACTCGCGCCTCCTCAGTGCGTGCTTGGCTTGCCGGTTCCCCGGACGCTAGGCCTCGACGCCGGCAATAGACCGACGCCAGAGAAAGAGCATCCAGGTCCCACGGCATGACTCCAGCCAGCACGCACGCCACTTCACCGGAGATGGTCCGGTACCCCCGTATCGCCCGGATGGCCATCACCCTCTGCGCACGTCGCAGCAGAGTGATGTTGTGCCGGTCGGATCGGACCACTACGGTGTACAGCCGACGGCTAGAGGCGCTCGGCCCATCCACATTGGGCAAAAGGCGCGCCAGTGCCGCCGCTGTCTTCAACAGTTTCGGGGCCAAAGATGTAAAGCGGCCCCGAAAACTCCACCGACCATCCAGAACAAGTCCGAGGTACTTCATGCTCCGGGCAACGTCAATTTTGACGCCACCGACGACGATGTGGGCATCTGCCGGTGGGCCCTTTCGAGGAGCATGGAAGTAGATTGCCTCGGACTTGTTGAGGGAGACTTCCAAGCCCAGCCGCTTTATGCGGCCGACTACCTCCGCAACTCCAGCAGTCGCGAGGACCGCCGCCTCTCGATAGGTCCACTGCTGCGCCAAGACCAGCGTGTCATCGGCGTAACAGAGGACCTTTATCCCCCTCAGGGTGCCGCCCCGCAGCACCCAGTCGTATCCGATGTTCCAGAGGATCGGACCTAGCACCGATCCTTGTGGAACACCGGCCGACACAACGAACTCCTTCCAACCTCTTCCAGGAGCTGGAAAGGTCACAGACCTACCGGACAGGTAAGCCCCGATGACGCGGCGCAGGTATGGAGGCACACGATAGTATAACAGTGCCTCCTTTATGCAGGGCCATGGCAGGGAGTTGAAGGCGTTGGCGATGTCTAAAGACACCGCCAAGACTCCATTGCCTCGGGCCACCGCATCCTGCGCATAGGACTTTACCTCCAGTATGGCATCCGCCGTCGATCGCCCCCTACGGAAGCCATACTGGTGGTCCGAGAGGTCCGGACCTGTCCCCTCCAAATGGTGTTGTAGCCTCCTGGCTACAACACGCTCAAGGAGCTTGGCGATCTCGCTCAAGAGCACGATGGGCCTGTAGGCGGAGGCTGAATCCGCCGGGCGACCCTCCTTCTTGATGAGGACTAACCTGCCTGTCTTCCACCGCTGTGGAATTATGGCTTGAGCCAGACAGGCAGTGAATAGTCCTCGCACTCTGGGCCCTAAGGTGTTGAGGGCCAGAGTTAGCGCCCGGCCGGGAATGCCATCCAAGCCCGGGGCGGTGCTCTTGAGCCGAGATCGGCGTACAGCTTCTTCGAGCTCCTCCTCCTCCACCGGTGGTGTGACGCTGTCCTCGTCGTCCTCCTCTTCCTCCTCACGCGCTGCAGGGCGGGCCATACTGGGTGGTGCAAAACTGGCCCGCTGCGGGAATAGCGACGACAGAACCCCTCGGAGTACGTCCGGTTGGAGTGTCTGCGTCAGTGGTGGTGCCCAAGCCCGTAACCTACCGAGCACCATTCGGTAAGGTGTGCCGTACGGGTCTAAGTCTATCCCCGCGATCAACCGGTCGTGCGACTCGCCTTTCACACGACCGATCTCCTCCTGCAGCTGCGTTCTCGCCTCGACATAGACGCGGTACAGTCGGTCTTCCTCCTCCTGCACCTTCTGTACCCGTCTGCGATAGTGGCTGTACTGGCGTCTCGCCGCAACGCAGGTGTTACGCAGTTGCGCGATCTCCCACGACCACCAGTACACTTGCCGCCGTTGAGGGCGGCGCCCGGAACGGGGCATTGACGCGTCACAGATACGCGTCAGCGCCCCCTGCGCCCAGGATGCGGCGTCTTCTGCAGACGCCAAGCTCTGGGGCCGCCAGGATTTCACTATCGCGGCCTCCTCCAACAACTCCCTGTCAAGACGACCCTGTTGCCACCGCGGTCCGTACTCTCGCGAGTTTGGACTGGGGGCTGGTGGCACCGCAGGATGTATGGAGATCTCGTACAAGATGTAGAGGTGATCCGAGAGAGTCTCCACATCATCCAGCACTCGCCAGCCCCGAACACGACATGCTAGGGCCGGGCTCGCGACCGAAACGTCCACGACGGATCCGCCCAGCCTTCGCACACACGTGTTCTTGGTCGCTCGGTTGAGCACAGACAAACCGGTGGCAACAACCCACTCCGACAGCGTCACACCACGCACATCCGTCGTTGCGAAGCCCCACACGCTGGACTTCGCGTTGAGATCGCCGGCCACCAACATCTCCGCCGGACGAAATCGCTCTACCATTTCCCCCAATCGTATAAGGAACTCTTCAAACTCCGCGAGAGTTCGATTGGGGGAAAAGTAGACCCCTACGACAACTAGGTTGCCGACAAGTGCGGCGACGCATCCCACACCTCTCTCTACACGTGAGAAAGGCGGGGAGCCCGCGGCGACCTGGGTGATAATAGTCACCACCCCGGTGTTGTCGGCTACCCAGTTGTCTCTGTCGGGAACGCTGTAGGGCTCCGAAACAACCGCCACCTGGATAGACCACTGCGCCAGGCTTTGGACCAATAAGTCCTGGGCCCTAGCACAGTGGTTAATGTTCGCATGTAACACACGGAGAGCCATTATTGGTCTTCCATGTGTTGCACCTCCTCAGGCCCAGCTGGGATATTAGACCTGGCCGATGTTGCCGGCACTCGTCTGCGCTTTCCACCGTTATTGGTGCTAGCCTTTCCACAGGCAGCATTCCCCAACATGTGATTAGCGGGCCTTTGCGCCGCCTCACACACCGGACAATGAGGCTCTGCCGAACACGATCTCTGCTGATGCCCGGTCTGGCCACACTGGAAACACTGTTTGCTGCGGTCCACCTGGCTACTGCACTTCGCAGCCATGTGGCCCACTTCGTGGCAACGGAAACAACGTTGCGCACGGGGCATCAACAGCCTCACTCCAGCAGAGACGAAGTCTCGCCCCGCTAATCTTCTGCGCTGCGCCGACAGGACATCGGACCCATACTGTTCCTAGACCGGCCCGGTCCTGTCGGATCTCTCCGACTTTTATATTACCCGCAGCACAGCCGGAAACTCGGCTTACTGCCGCCGTCACGTCCTCAGCAGTGGCGGAGTCATCGAGGCCAAACACCCTCAATTCCGCACATTTCACTGGCCTCGACACCTGGACCTCTTCGGGGCTGAGAACCCCACGCAACTTCTCAGCTAGCGCATCCGCCTTCTCAGCAGTGTTGGCGCCAGGCAACTCTAGCAATCTAGCGCCAGTAGACGCAACACGGAATCTCAGGTCCTCTATACCCAGGTCTTCCAACTTTATACTTTCCTTGACCCGGGTAAGGACATCGCTATACGACATCTTGTCGGCGACGGCTGGCTGCAACTTAATCGTCACAACTTGCGATCTAGGACGACGCAACTTTGGCTCCTTTTGCGCTTTAGCCTTTTGCGCTTTCGGCTTAGGAGCTGGCTTTCTCTTCTTGGCCCCCTTCCGGGCTACTACAGTCCAGCCCTCAGACATATCAGCCGGAGCGGGTAGCAGAGGTCGAGGCTCAGTAGATGCGGTCTTCACCGGGCCTTTCTTCTTCTTGGCCTTTTTAGACCTTTGCTCCTTTGGTGCCGGATAAGCCGGCGCCATCAAAGTGGATGCGACAGGGTCCACTTGCGCCTGCTTTGGGCTATCCACCTTGCGCTTGTCCGCCGCTAGCGGAGGTCGCAGATTTCTCTCCGGTGGTAGCCGATCTTTAAAGGCTTCCAGCCTGGTGGAGACCATAGTGCCCACTATGTCCTCCACAGCAATAGACTCCGTGGGAGTGGGTCGCAAGTCCGATGCTCTAGACCGCTCCAACTCCGCTCTCAAAAGGGCAAACTCCTTCCGCAACTCCACCAACTCCGACTGCAGTCGCGAGTTTGTTGCCTTGAGGATATCCACTTCCTCTGATGCCGTCCTCTTTGCCAGAGTATTAACGGCAGAAGAGATAACTCCGGCAGCGTCTTTAAGGGCCCTAGTAAATGTGCCCTTCAGATTCCCCGACTTGCAGGCGACTCTATTGATTATAGCCAAGCTATCAGATACTTGGCTACGCAAGTCGGAGACCATGTGCTCCTCACCGCAAAGTTCCAGGGGCACATCCGAGAGCCTAGAACTTGCTCTAGTTTGTATCGCCGCGGAGATTTCAGCAACTTCCTCCTCCGCCCTCAGCCGGCGCTCCTCGCGCTTGGCATCGTTTAGCGCCTTCTTTCCAGCAGCTAGCCCTATATTCTCATCAGGAATATTTGGTACGACCACGACTCCCTCTGGCCGAAGCAACCTTCGCTTTCGGCTTGTCTCTGTCTCCCCATCCGCATCCGAGGATTCAGAGTTACTCTTACTGTGATGACGCCTCTTTCTGTCCTTTCGGAACTGCGCTTTAGCCCCCTCGATAGCATTGGAGCTGTTCGACCCAACAGACATCACGCCATCGGCGTCTGACTCGGAAGCCGCCCAGAAACGGCCTCGCGACGAAAGTGACGACCTGGACCTATCTCTTATAATAGAGGCAACCTCCTCATGGTCCAGACGCTCTAACACGACTCGCGCATCCTTCAACCCCCCTCCTATTGGCACAAGTGCCGGACTTTTGCCCCTTTCGAGCAAAGTACTCCCTACGCCTTTCTCGGGCACAACTACTACTCCGCCCATCTCGGGCAACAACAGATCACCGCCCTCCTCGGGCCTCCCTACGTCATCATTTCGGGTTTTTAAGTTAACATTTTCCATTTTATTCCCACGAGTGTGGGGGAAAAACGGTCCATCCGAGCAGTGCCCCCTGTACTCGGATAAGCCTATTACGCCAGGGTGTCGGCCGGTACCCTGGCGGGACCAGCAGTAGCGACTGATCTCCCCATCAGCCATGAACCCCTCGCGCTGCTTCGCCGCTTGGGTTGGGGTAATTTTTTATAGAGGTTTTCTTCCTCGCAGCCCGGCCGGTAAAGGCAAGGCCCTCAGTTCCATTCCTGATTACGAGACATGACCGCAACCAAGAGTGGAGTTCCGATATTTTCGGCGCTGGCACATCACTGCACCTGCGTGGCGGTAGGGTGAGTACACACCACGCACGCCCTCCGGTTCCTCACACTGTGACCTCTGCATGACAGAGGACACGCGAAGAACCACGCCGGATTATTAGCCAGCGAGCAATCATTACCCAAGGACGAATCCTGTAGGCACCAATTACTCGCCGCCCAGGGTGCACCGGTCCGCAACACTGTTCGTCCCCCCCGAACGACAAGCATTCGAGAAAGGGCCAACAGCGGGTGAACACACGAGGAGGTCATCCGACCAAGCACCCCAACCTAACCTAACATTTTTTTTTTTAACATGAGGAAATCCTTTTACGGATACCGGCCCGAGTGGGGACTCGAGCGGGTTATGTGGGACTCATGGACCGGCTGAAGGCCAATCCCAACACCCACTAAAACCTCACGGTGCTCCTCCTCGACCGCCACTGACCGCGAGACGCGGGGACTAGAATCGTCCACGAAACGCGGCGGCGGGAGCCTGCTAGGCACGTCGCGGAGTCAAGGGTGTGTGGGCACCCTCGACGGCCTGCTCGGAGTAGCGCGCGGGAGCAACCTGCGCGCGCCTACTCGGGCCAGGTTGGTAGGCGGCCAGCTTCCCCAAGCTGACCGCCCTCTGGCACATTAGGGCGGAAGGCGGCGGTCGTGTGCCGCCCTCCGGCGACCCGGTCTCTTACGGTGGATGGCGACTTCGGCAAAAGCCTCCCTCGCCCGTTCCGCTGACTCCTTCTCGGGCACCACTGCCTCGCAGAAGGATGGTTTTCGCCACTTACCGCCGGCACCTTCCCGCGCATTCCCGCGGGTTGTATACCACCTTGAAGGCCCCTCGGAGCCCGAACGATCGACACCAGTTTCAACTGAATCCGAGCGGGGAAAACTGAAAAAATCGGTTTTCGCCACTTACCGCCGGCACCTTCCCGCGCATTCCCGCGGGTTGTTTACCACCTTGAAGGCCCCTCTTTCAGTTTTCCCCGCTCGGATTCAGTTGAAACTGGTGTCGATCGTTCGGGCTCCGAGGGGCCTTCAAGGAGGTATACAACCCGCGGGAATGCGCGGGAAGGTGCCGGCGGTAAGTGGCGAAAACCGATTTTTTCCAACCCGCGGGAATGCGCGGGAAGGTGCGGGCGGTAAGTGACGAAAACCGATTTTTTCCAACCCGCGGGAATGCGCGGGAAGGTGCCAGCGGTAAGTGGCGAAAACCGATTTTTTCCAACCCGCGGGAATGCGCGGGAAGGTGCGGGCGGTAAGTGGCGAAAACCGATTTTTTCAGTTTTCCCCGCTCGGATTCAGTTGAAACTGGTGTCGATCGTTCGGGCTTCGAGGGGCCTTCAAGGTGGTATACAACCAGCGGGAATGCGCGGGAAGGTGCCGGCGGTAAGTGGCGAAAACCGATTTTTTCAGTTTTCCCCGCTCGGATTCAGTTGAAACTGGTGTCGATGGCGGTAAGTGGCGAAAACCGATTTTTTCAGTTTTCCCCGCTCGGATTCAGTTGAAACTGGTGTCGATCGTTCGGGCTCCGAGGGGCCTTCAAGGTGGTATACAACCCGCGGGAATGCGCGGGAAGGTGCGGGCGGTAAGTGGCGAAAACCGATTTTTTCAGTTTTCCCCGCTCGGATTCAGTTGAAACTGGTGTCGATCGTTCGGGCTCCGAGGGGCCTTCAAGGGGGTATAAAACCCGCGGGAATGTGCGGGAAGGTGCGGGCGGTAAGTGGCGAAAACCGATTTTTTCAGTTTTCCCCGCTCGGATTCAGTTGAAACTGGTGTCGATCGTTCGGGCTCCGAGGGGCCTTCAAGGTGGTATACAACCCGCGGGAATGCGCGGGAAGGTGCGGGCGGTAAGTGGCGAAAACCGATTTTTTCAGTTTTCCCCGCTCGGATTCAGTTGAAACTGGTGTCGATCGTTCGGGCTCCGAGGGGCCTTCAAGGTGGTATACAACCCGCGGGAATGCGCGGGAAGGTGCGGGCGGTAAG
Source organism: Heliconius melpomene rosina (assembly GCF_056956725.1). Taxonomy (NCBI): domain Eukaryota; kingdom Metazoa; phylum Arthropoda; class Insecta; order Lepidoptera; family Nymphalidae; genus Heliconius; species Heliconius melpomene. The sequence continues at coordinate 170,778 of NW_028181880.1, read as the reverse complement.
TGGCGAAAACCGATTTTTTCAGTTTTCCCCGCTTGGATTCAGTTGAAACTGGTGTCGATCGTTCGGGCTCCGAGGGGCTTTCAAGGTGGTATACAACCCGCGGGAATGCGCGGGAAGATGCGGGCGGTAAGTGGCGAAAACCGATTTTTTCAGTTTTCCCCGCTCGGATTCAGTTCAAACTGGTGTCGATCGTTCGGGCTTCGAGGGGCCTTCAAGGTGGTATACAACCCGCAGGAATGAGTGGGAAGGTGCGGGCGGTAAGTGGCGAAAACCGATTTTTTCAGTTTTCCCCGCTCGGATTCAGTTGAAACTGGTGTCGATCGTTCGGGCTCCGAGGGGCCTTCAAGGAGGTATACAACCCGCGGGAATGCGCGGGAAGGTGCCGGCGGTAAGTGGCGAAAACCGATTTTTTCCAACCCGCGGGAATGCGCGGGAAGGTGCGGGCGGTAAGTGACGAAAACCGATTTTTTCCAACCCGCGGGAATGCGCGGGAAGGTGCCAGCGGTAAGTGGCGAAAACCGATTTTTTCCAACCCGCGGGAATGCGCGGGAAGGTGCGGGCGGTAAGTGACGAAAACCGATTTTTTCCAACCAGCGGGAATGCGCGGGAAGGTGCGGGCGGTAAGTGACGAAAACCGATTTTTTCCAACCCGCGGGAATGCGCGGGAAGGTGCCAGCGGTAAGTGGCGAAAACCGATTTTTTCCAACGCGCGGGAATGCGCGGGAAGATGCTGGCGGTAAGTGGCGTGACAAGCCGTGGTCAAGGCTATGGCCGGCAGCGAGACGTCGTGGGATGCGGTCTCATCCTTCTGCGAGGCAGTGGTGCTCGAGAAGGAGTCGGCGGAACGGGCGAGGGAGGCTTTTGCCGAAGTCGCCATCCGCCGTAAGAGACCGGGTCGCCGGAGGGCGGCACACGATCGCCGCCTTCCGCCCTAATGTGCTAGAGGGCGGTCAGCTTGGGGAAGCTGACCGCCTACCAACCTGGCCCGAGTAGGCACGCACAGGTTGCTCCCGCGCGCTACTCCGAGCAGGCCGTCGAGGGTGCCCACACACCCTTGACTCCGCGACGTGCCTTGCAGGCTCCCGCCGCCACGTTTCGCGGAAGACTCACGTCCCCGTGTCTCGCGGCCAGTGGCGGTCGAGGAGGAGCACCGTGAGGTTTTAGTGGGTATTGGGATAATACTATCCAATTAGCAGAAAATGTTAAATTCTTAGGCATGATTCTCGATAAAAGACTGAACGGAATTGCCCATGCTGAACATGTCAGTAAAAAATGTGAAAACGGCATCAACGCTTTAAGAGCTGTGTCTGGTGTGTGGTGGCGTGCACACCCTTATACTCTTAAACTACTGTACAATGCCATTATCCGTAGTCACATTGACTACGGATTATTTGTTTTAGACCCCTTTAACAAAGTTGCTACTGAAAAACTCAATAGGATCCAATACAAATGCCTACGAATTATTATAGGTGCAATGAAGTCTTCTCCCACCAACGCACTGCAGGTTGAGTGTGTTGATCCTCCTTATCCTATCCGTCGCCAATTCCTGTCTGATCGGTTTGTTGGTAAAATGTTACAGCTGTCATCCCACCCTCTATGGTCCAAGCTATCTGATTTAGCGGACCTCATTCCTCCGGGCAGGCCCCTACCCTACTTGCTCAATAGTTTCCTGAAATTTACCTCTCTTCCTCATCCCTTGTACTCTTCTCCGTCTAATCCTTAATTCAAAAATTAAAAAAATAAAATTTATATTATAAGATAATAAAATTATTGGTGAAATTTTTTGTCATGTTATTAAAATAAATCTATTAAATCATGATAATCCTTCTATAATATTAGGAAATCAAAAATGAAAAGGAACAGAACCTATTTTTATTAATATTGCAGAATTTATAATAATTGATAATAAATCATTAATAAATATTTTTATAAGAAATAAATTCAATAGGATAGAAAATAAAAAATTAATTGATGCAATAGATTGAGTTAAAAAATATTTTAAGGAAGCTTCTGAATTAAATAGATTATTGGGGGAAGAGATTAAGGGGATAAATCTAAGTAAATTAATTTCTAAGCCAATTCAGCATCCTAATCATGAATTTGATGAAATAGAAATTATAGTTCTGAAAAATAAAATAAATAAGAAAAATATTTTATTGGAATTATTAATTAATAAAATAAAAAATAAGAATAAAATATTCTAAAGATGAATTTAAATTCATTATAAAAAAATTATATTTTAGTGTAAAATGCACAATAATTTTTGTCTCGTGTGTGTCTCACTGTCGTGTGTGTTCTCTGTCATGCAGAGGTCACAGTGTGAGGAACCGGAGGGCGTGGTGTGTACTCACCCTACCGCCACGCAGGTGCAGTGATGTGATAGGAGCTGTATTTGCTATTTTAGGGGGTTTTGTTCATTGATATTCTCTATTTACTGGATTATTATTAAATCCTTATTTATTAAAAATTCAATTTATTTCCATATTCATTGGTGTTAATTTAACATTTTTTCCTCAACATTTTTTAGGATTAGCTGGTATACCCCGTCGTTATTCTGATTACCCAGATAATTTTATATCATGAAACTATGAAAAAATGCTCAGAAAAAAGAAATGAAGAAAAAGATTTCAGAAATAATAAATAAAATGAATGAATGAAAAACTTAAGCCCACGTAAGTTGTGGAAATTTCTGGAATCGCTAGGCATTGGCCGGCAACGTAAGGATTTGAATTGCAATCTAGACGTTGATGCCTTGAATAAACACTTTGCCTCGATAACATCTATGGACAACACAATTAAAGCAAATACATTGAATTATATCAACTCCATGCCGTCTCCCACAATCGTTCCTTTTAACTTTGCTTCTATAACCTCATCCCAGGTAAGAAACAGTATCCTAGCCATCAAATCTGATGCTTCTGGTTATGATGGCATCAACCGCATTTGCCCTTGGAAGTCTTAGTTCCAGTCATTACCCATATTTTAAATTTTTCTATTTCCCATAACACTTTTCCCAGTTTGTGGCGCATTGCCCGCGTTATCCCCATACCCAAAACCAAAGATCCAAAATCCTTCTCTCACTACCGTCCTATCTCCATCCTTCCTTTCTTGTCAAAGGTCTTGGAACGTATTGTTTTTCAGCAACTAAATCAATATCTATTTGACAACCATATATTATCCGAGTTCCAGTCTGGATTCCGTAACGGGCATAGCACAGTCACTACTTTGATTTAAGTTTGTGACGATATCAGACTTAGCATGGACAAACAAAATCTTACAGTCATTGCTTTGCTGGACTTTAGCAACGCCTTTAATTCTGTTGATACTGATCTCTTGGTTGCTGTTCTGCGTTCAATAAATATCTCTCCTGAAGCCACTGAGTGGTTCAGAAGCTATTTATGTGATCGGCAACAGTACGTTCAAGCCAATGACAAGTCATCTTCCCTTTGCTCTCTTTCTGCCGGTGTTCCCCAAGGTGGTGTCCTCTATCCTCTCCTTTTCTCCATTTTTATTAATTCAGTTTCCCAAAATCTCTCGCTCTTCCTTTCATCTATATGCTGACGACCTTCAAATTTACTTAGCCGCCCCGTTTGATGATGTTAGTGAGGCTATTCATAAGCTTAACGAAGATTTGCGGAATGTTAGTAGGTGGAGCAAATCTTTTGGCTTAACTGTCAATCCTGCCAAGTCACAGGTCAGTATTATTGGTGGCTCTAAGCAACTAAAAAACTTGACCAGAATAGCCTCCCTGCCATACAGTTTGGCGGCGTCGATTTGAGCCTGAGTCCATCTATTAAGAACCTTGGTATTATTATAGACAATTCCCTATCTTGGTCAGTACAGATAGCTGAGGTTACCCGTAAATTATTTGCCACTATCGGATCGCTCAAACGATGGAAATATTTCCTACCTATAAAGACCAAAACTGCTCTAGCTCATTCACTACTGTTACCGATTTTAGACTATGCTGATTCGTGTTACCCAGACTTATCTGAGGAACAACTAAATAAACTAGAGCGGTTACAAAATCTATGTATTAGATTTATCTTCGGTTTACGTAAATTTGATCATGTTTCTGATCATCGTCGTCAGCTTGGATGGCTTCCTATCCGACATCGCCGAAATTTCCGCATGCTGACTCTCCTCTATTCTATCCTGTACAACTCTCTCTCTCCCTCCTACTTAAAAGATCGATTTTGTTTCCTAGGTGCCGATTCACTTCTTCACCTCCACCTTAGATCCCGTTGTGATAATCTCCTTAAATTACCAACTTCCCATACCCTATTTTATTCTAAGTCTTTTACTATGAAATCTGCAATTCTTTGGAATGAACTTCCTACAGAAGTTCGTCATTCCAAATCTCTATACAGTTTTAAAAATCGTCTGAAAGAGTACTTATTTAATTTAGTATAATAGTTTATCTTTATTTATTTTTTTTAATATTATGTATATATTTTTGAATACGTTTTATGTATGTATGTATATTTGTGTAAGTATATATTGTTTTTTCAATATTTGTATGTATGTATGTTTAAAGTATATAAACATTAAACACATTTTATGTAAGTTTATTTTATATTATTGACTTAGTTTATTATCCTATATCTTATAAAACAAAGTCGCTTTTTGTGTCTGTCTGAACTTTCTAACTCTTCTTCTTCTAAACCACTCAACAAATTTGGATGCGGTTTTCACCATTAGGTCGAGTATTTTTCAGGGAAGGTTTATATATAGTTTATTATTTGTACATTCTTATGTAAATTAACATAAATACGATAAATGTGTGTAAAGTCCTATCCGCTGAGACACTTTGGCGCATGCGCTGCTTTAATGGTAAATACTACATGAAAAAAATATACTGGAGTATTGTTCCTCTTAATAAGATCTACAAAAAAGTCTGTGATGGCATATTCGTATCTTTTAAGAATAACGTGTAGTGATCATATTTCTGTCTAAAAATAGTAATTTCAATATATTTTTTATTGTGAGGGATATTTTTCCATGATGGTATTAATCCTTATCCTTTAAAATACTTTATTAAATTTCTACGTTAAACGAAGATAAAATTTTCTTTTTAAACTATTTCGAAATTGCGAATAGTTTTAGAGAAAAACGCATTTAATTATTGACACATCACGCCGTTCACACTTCAGCTGTATCGTCAAGTTTCACTTATCCCTTACTCTCAGCATATAAATAAGTATATTAGTTACGTTGGCCATTTAATGTAGATCAAAACTGTCTTTTACTGTTTTTCATTTTAATAAGTACTTTAGAAGTTGTTACAATATCAAAAAATCCTTGCTGCGAAACGCGCCTCGCGACGTTATGCTTATACAAGCGAGTCCGCCGCGTCCGCCTGCCTTACACGCATCGGTGGTTTAGTGGTAGAATGCTCGCCTGCCACGCGGGCAGCCCGGGTTCAATTCCCGGCCGATGCATTCTATTTAATTTTCGTCACAGGCCACGTAGTGCTTGCTTTTCATCAGGGACAGAATACCCTCTTCAGCATTAACCACAAGCTCGAAAAAAAAACCCGCCTGCCTTTATAGCAACGAAGATTTAGATGCGTTTGCACGTATTGGATAATTCGAGTTGAATGTATTATTTAATGTCATTTAACTATCTAAAAATAGTAATTTAAGTATATTTTAATAAGTACTTGAAAAGATTAGTAGCACAGATTTAAAATTACGGTTACCTAATTACCTACTAAAATATCCTTGCTGTGTAAAACAATTGGAAAAACCTTTTTGAAACTACGAAAATGCGGGTTGCATTAGGGTTTAATTAATTTTCACATAATCTTAAGTGCTTTGCAAACATACATTATATGAATAATCCAGTAGTAAAAGCGGGCGAAGCCGCAATAGGGTCGCTAGTATATTATATAATATTTAATTATATTTCATAAAATTTGCACTGAGACGTTGTCCCCTTTCTCCTCATTACATTTTATCCGTAATTTTTCAAAGGTTGTCTGGTGGAGATTCCTTAAAGCAATAAGACCGCCTTTGTATACGTGTTTTTCTTTAAATTTTATTTGTGTTGTTCTTTCTATATATTTCTTTTATGTGTGCAATAAAGTATATTCTATTCTATTCTATTCTAAAATGATTCCTCACCGCTGAAATGCGTAAAAATGCTCAGAAAAAAGAAATGAAGAAAAAAATTTCAGAAATAATAAATAAAATTATTCCTCACCGTAAACCTTTTGATACTATAATAGTATGTTTTCCTTGGAATGTTCTTTCTCGACAAATATCTCGTCATCATTGAAATATAGTTAATAATACGATAATATATCCAATAAATAATAAGTTTATATTAAAATTATGAAATCATTTTACTAAACCAGTTACTAAGGTTATTACTCCAATAGCTCCTGTTAAGGGTCAAGGTCTATAGTCAACTAAGTGATAGGGATGATTATGATTAGACATTAATTTACTTCTCTAGAATAAAGAGTTCTTAAAATAGAAATTACATAAGATTGAATAATTGCTACGGCAATTCAAGAATTAATAATAAAATTTGAACAATAATTAAAATAATTAATAAATAATTAAGTATATTAATACCTGTATTACTTAATAAAGTTAAAAGTAAATGACCTGCAATTATATTAGCTGTTAATCGAACTGCTAAAGTTCCAGGTCGAATAATATTACTAATAGTTTCAATTAGTACTATAAAAGGTATTAAAATAGTTGGTGTTCCCTGAGGAATTATATGAATAAATATATGTTGTGTATTATTTAATCATCCATAAATTATAAATCTTAATCATAATGTTAAAGATAATGAAAGGGATATATTAAGATGACTTGTTCTAGTAAAAATATATGGGAATAAACCTAAAAAAATATTAAATAAAATAAAAAAGAATAATGAAATAAAAATAAAAGTTGATCCATTAATTCTATTTGGTTCTAATAAAGTTTTAAATTCATTATGAAGTTTATTAGAAATAAAATTTCATAATAAATAATGACGATTAGGAAAAAATCAGAAATATAAAGGAATAAATAATAATCCAATAAATGTTCTAATTCAATTAAATGGGAAATTAAATAAATTTGTTGAAGGATCAAAAATTGAAAAAAGATTATTTATCATTTTCAACAATTTTTTTTATTAATTTTTTTAAAATTAAAATTATTTTTATAATTAAAAATAAAATAATTTATAATTATAAAACTAATAAAAATAGAAATAAAAAATAATAATGAAATTATTCAATTGATAGGTATTATTTGAGGAATAAAAGAATATTACAAAAAGTAATAATTTTAATTTGACATATTTATGTTATTTATTAACTAATTCTTTATCATTAGAAGTAAATGCTAATTCACTATAAAATGGTTTAAGAGACCAGTACTTGCTTTCAGTCATCTAATGAATAATTATTAATTCAATTAATAAAGTTTTTTATAGGGATTCTTTCAATAACAATAGGTATAAAACTATGATTTGCCCCACAAATTTCAGAACATTGACCATAATAAATTCCAGGACGATTAATAAAAAATCTAGTTTGATTTAATCGTCCTGGATTAGCGTCAATTTTTACTCCTAATGATGGAATTGTTCAAGAGTGAATTACATCTGTAGCTGTAACTAAAATACGAATTTGATTATTTATAGGTAAAATAATTCGATTATCAACATCTAAAAGTCGAAAATTATTTAAATTTTCATTAGATTGAATGAAAAATATATGAATCAAATTTATAGCGGTTGAGATGTGATACCACTATTTAATATGATCTTATTTATTTTACACTAAATGAGTAAAATTAAAAATCCAAATTTTGTGGAGAAATTGTCCAAATTTATTTAACTCACAGATACGTGAAGAGAAAATAATCACAGAAGGAAATAAAGAAATTTAAATAAATACCAATAGAAAATACAAGCTAAACTAGCACGTAATAGCAAGAAGTTAAGGTTGAGAATTGAATGCAAGCTAAGAGAGAAATGGATACACAAGTGAATGTCGCAAGCGATTCTAGCCGACTCTTTAAACGTGGCGATGCTGGCTAGCAGCAAACACGCATAGCAAAAAAACTCGGAACAGGTTTGAATTGTTCCAATGCGCTGCGTGTAGTCTAGTTCTAGTAAATGTAATAATATTAATTTTGAATAAGTAATGTTCCCTACAGTACTCCCCCCCAGAGACCTGGTTAAGGGCGATAGTAGTCTGGAAACTTGACTCTTCTTCCGCTTCTTGTCCGCTTCTCAAGTGTCTGCTCCACGTCAGATTGAGAGATAGCCTTTGGTGCTGTTATTATCCTCTTTGATGCAGGAACGGCCTCTCTCGTAACATATGCGGGCTTGATCCTGTCCACACTAACGTTATTAGGCTTACCACATATGTCTATTTTGAAATATTTAGGAGTCCTCTTGAGAACCTTGTATGGGCCTGCATAAGGTGGTTCCAGTGGTTTGCGGACGTGGTCCTGCCGTAAAAAAACATGTGTTGTCTCTGCAAGGTCAGCTGGCATATAAAAAGGACCTGTCCTATGCCATGACGTGGGCTTCGGTGAGAGTCGTGCCATACCAGCACGAAGACGAGTGACCAGATTTGTGATATCTGCTGTCCTGTAATCCTCCGAGGGTGCAAGAAATTGCCCTGGAAGTCGAAGGGGCTCCCCGTAGACCAGCTCAGCCGCTGAAGCCTGAATATCATCCTTCCAAGCGCTACGGATGCCCAGCAGCACTAAGGGAAGTGCTTCCGTCCAGGTCGAAGAGGGATGGCACATGATAGCTGCCTTCAGCTGACGATGGAGTCTCTCGATCAAGCCGTTGGAAGCTGGATGATACGAAGTAGTCGTAAAGTGATGTGCACCAACCATGGCTGATAGTGCCTTGAAGAGATGCGACTCGAATTGCCGACCCCTATCGGTTGTAATTCGAAGAGGGCAACCAAATCTTGCTATCCAACCAGAGAGAAGAGCGGCAGCACAGGAATCAGCTGTGATGTCCTTAAGTGGGAATGCCTCAGGCCATCGTGTGAAACGGTCGATGACAGTAAGGCAATATCTGAAATCAGACGAAATAGTTAAAGGTCCGACGATGTCGAGGTGGATGTGTGCAAACCTCGATGTAGGAGTTGGAATTGAGGATAAGGGAGCAAGGGTATGACGGTGAACTTTGCTCTTTTGACAAAGTACACACTCTCGTGTCCACTCTCTACAGTCTTTGCGAATCCCTGGCCATACGAATCTCTGTGTAACCAGCCGCACTGTAGCTGTCCTACCAGGATGGCTCAAGCTGTGTGAAGTTTCAAAAACTTGTCGGCGAAACTTCTCAGTAATGAACGGGCGCGGAGAAGACATTGATACGTCACAGTATAACTTCTGGTTACAGTGTGGCAAATCTACCTTAACCAGTTTTAACGATGAGCCTTTTTGAAGCAGACCTAGCAGTTCAGGATCAGTATCTTGAGCAAGTGCTAGAGCCTGGTAATCGATAGATCGACTCACCTCTTCCAGTCGTGACAGAGTATCAGCCACTACGTTCAAACGTCCTGGTAAGTATTGAATAATAGTTGTGAACTGAGAAATATAATCATAGTACCGATATTGGCGCGGTGAGCATTTCTCCCTGTTAATGTTGAATGCATATGTGAGAGGTTTATGATCCGTGTGAATCACGAAGTTTCGAGCCTCAACCATGTGTCGAAAATATTTAATGGCTTCATAAATGGCTAACAGTTCTCTGTCGTAAGGACTATACTTCTTCTGCGCAGATGTTAATTTTTTAGAAAAGAAACCAAGAGGTTGCCATACGTTATTAACACGTTGTTGAAGAACTGCTCCAATTCCGACATCAGAAGCATCAGTGGCAATAGCTAGCTCTGCAGAAGGATCTGGGTGAGCCAGTAATGTGGCTTGAGATAAACAAGTCTTACATTTTTGAAAGGCTTCCATCATCTCCGGCGTCATAGTGATCGGCTTAGCTCCTTTCATCTTAGGTCCTAGAAGCGCAGCATCTAATGGTGCTTGGATATTTGCGGCATCGGGAATAAAACGCCGATAAAAATTGAACATACCGAGGAAACGTCGTAATTCCTTAGCAGTTTTCGGCACACTGCACTCCTCTATGCTCTTTACGTTCGTCTCTAAAGGTTGAGTCCCAGAACCTGACACTAGGTAACCAAGAAATTTTACCTGTCGCTGCCCGAAGACACACTTGGATGTGTTTATCAAAACACCATACTCTTTGAGCCTGGTGAAGAGTAGTCTGATGTGGCGCTGATGTTGTTCTTCAGAACTGGAAAATACCAAAATGTCGTCTAAGTAACCAAAACAAAAGTCATCAAAATCACGTAGCACTTCGTCCATGAACCTCTGAAAGGTTTGTGCTGCATTGCGCAGTCCGTAGGTCATGTACGGGAACTCGAAAAGTCCAAAAGGAGTTATAATGGCTGTTTTGTGGATATCATTGACGTGTACTGGTATTTGATTGTACGCCTTGACTAGATCGATAGTTGAAAATACTGTACAACCAGAGAGTTGGTAGGAAAAATCCTGGATATGGCGTATCGGATACCTGTCAGGTACTGTGCGAGCATTGAGTGCCCTATAATCACCACATGGTCTCCATCCGTCGTCCTTCTTCTTAACTAAGTGCAGAGCGGACGACCACGAACTGTTAGAGGAGCGGGCAGTTCCCTGTGACAGCATATCGTCAAATTCTTTTTTGGCTGCTTTCAGTCTAACTGGGTCTAAACGACGAGGTCTACTGGTAACCGGTGGTCCGGGAATGGTTTTGATGTAATGCACGGTATTATGCTTAGGTAAGGAAGACGTACCTGATGGTCTCGTTACCTCTGGAAACTCATGAAGCAGCTGATGGTATTTTGATTCTCCCGAAATGGCTTTGACTGACGCAAGGTCATCGGAGATATTTTCTTTTATTGCTTGCACTGACAGAGTGGTATTTCCATCGACGAGTCGCTGACATCTGCAATCTACAAGAAGATTGTAAAATATCAAAAAATCTACGCCGATAATGGGCTTTGAAACATCAGCGATGGTAAATTTCCAGGTGAAAGTACGTTTCAGTCCTAGGTCTAAGTGCAATAATGTAGGACCGTAAGTATGAATGACTGTACCGTTCGCCGCCATAAGTTCATACTTTGTCTTGGTACAGGGCGCCTTGGTAGCCAACCGTGGAAAAACGCAGAGATCCGAGCCAGTATCAATGAGGAAAAGCATTTTTGAAATACGGTCGGTAATGAAAAGACGGCCTGTAGGTAAAGGGCAGACGTTGGCCGCTACTTCCGGCTGCCCAGAGAGTTTTCCGACTCTCCGTAACTACATGGCTGCACACATTTTTTAGCATTTGAACCAAATTTAAAATGGTACCAACATTTTTGCTGGGTAGTCGACTTCCTGCGATGTCTGGAATGGCTCCGGGAACGCTCTTTAAATTTTGATGAGACCGAGTTGTGACGTACGTGGGTCGAGAGTTCCGATACCTGCTTGGTCAGGAGTTGGATCTGCTTGGCCATTTCTTCCAACATGGAGGATGCAGGGGGTGTGGCCATCGCAGATGTGCTTGCGACCTGTGGTGATGAGGGTGCTATCTCATGCACTTTGTCTGCCAGGTCAGCTAATTTTTCGATAGGCAGATCAGGCTGTGAAGCTATAACCGTTTGAATGTTTTGTGGTAACCTACTCGACCATAATGTTTTTAAAAAATCCTTGGGGACAGATGAACCCGCAAGATCTTGCATGTATCGCAGAAACTGTGATGGCTTGCGATCACCTAGCTGCTCGTGCCTCAGCAACTGCATCACTTTCTTTTCTTGAGACGCAGACAATCTTTTAATCAGTTGCGTTTTAAGAGTGATGTATTTATCCGTCTCGGGAGGAGAAATGATAATATCCTTCACCTCGACAGCAAATTGATTATCTAACTGAGCGGCAACGTAATAAAATTTTGTAGTATCACTTGTTATATTAGATAAAGCAAACTGACCTTCAATTTGTGAAAACCAAAGGGCTGGTTCTTCCGGCCAGAATGGTGGAATACGCACGCCAATTCTGCACACGTTGGATGTAGTCGCGTCCTCCATCTTGTATCAGAGGTCACTTGCCAAGGTCGTTAAAATGGCCTCCTGCCGTTTTAAATCTTCTTGCCAGCAGTAAGCGTAGGTATTTATTGTAGTGCTCACCAATTTAGGGGTCACCAATATAGCGGTTGAGATGTGATACCACTATTTAATATGATCTTATTTATTTTACACTAAATGAGTAAAATTAAAAATCTAAATTTTGTGGAGAAATTGTCCAAATTTATTTAACTCACAGATACGTGAAGAGAAAATGATCACAGAAGGAAATAAAGAAATTTAAATAAATACCAATAGAAAATACAAGCTAAACTAGCACGTAATAGCAAGAAGTTAAGGTTGAGAATTGAATGCAAGCTAAGAGAGCAATGGATACACAAGTGAATGTCGCAAGCGATTCTAGCCGACTCTTTAAACGTGGCGATGCTGGCTAGCAGCCTACGACAGGCATAGCAAAAAAACTCGGAACAGGTTTGAATTGTTCCAATGCGCTGCGTGCGGATGATTCTAGTAAATGTAATAATATTCATTTTGAATAAGTAATGTTCCCTACAAATTCAATGTTATTAAAATCAGAATATTCATATCTTCAATATCATTGATGTCCAATTGATTTTAATGTAATTAAAGGATTATTAAGTTCATCTATAAATTAATTTATAACAAAAACAAAAACCGACTTCTAACAACGAACTAAAAAGTGAAAAATAATTTTACAAAGATTTTATTATTTTGAAGTCGGTGTCAAGCTAATGCTAATACAACACCTTTACTACAATATCTAATTACTAAGCCTGTTTGTTCTACTGAGCACCGACTTCAAAATTATAAAATCTTTGTAAAATTATTTTTCACTTTTTAGTTCGTTGTTAGAAGTCGGTTTTTGTTTTTGTTAAAAAATAATTTATTTTACGATTTTAAGTGATGGGTAGATCTTAAAATGATGCTTCTTGAACGAGTGGTGATGGTGGTGGTAGTGGTTGTCAACGAGTGGTTGTGAATGTCCCATGTAAAACTTCATTTAATTAGGGTTTATTTTTGCGCAAAGTAACATTTTGGTATATTGACAAGAACATACATAAAAAGTATTCGGGCGAATTGGGAATCTCCCTTTTTTGAAGTTGGTTGAAAATGAGAACATTCTCTTTTTTGAGGTTGATTGAAAAGAAATGTAACGATCAGGAATCTCACTTCTGACATCGAGTTAAAAAGTTTTTGCTTGTAACTATTACAGTATAATCAATTTTTTACCAAAAAAAACAAACTTTCTCAAATTTCACCGGATTCCATAATCGGAATCTAGCCAAACTTTCACTAAATTATCCTTGAAGTGTATCCTTTCAAATAAAATAAGAATCATCAAAATCAGTTTGCGCGACATTAAGTTATGCGTCTATTTGTCGCGCACATACCTAATGCAAATATAAGACTTATGTGATTTTCTCATGGATACCATTGTCAGACATGGACCAAAAAAAAATGGGACCATTCGGGAAGCTTCACCTTTCAAATAAAAAAAAAATATCAAAATCGGTTCACCCAGTTAAAAGTTATGAGGTAACAAACATAAAAAAAAAATAATAAAAAAAAAAAAAAAAAAAAAATACAGTCGAATTGATAACCTCCTTTTCTTACAGAAGTCGGTTAAAAATATATAACAATCGTAATGATGGAAGTGCAATAAAAATTAAAGTAATAGCTGGTAAAATAGTTCAAATTAATTCAATTATTTGACCCTCTAATAAAAATCGATTAATATAATTATTGAAAAATAAATTTATTATTAAATATGCTACTAAAATTGTAATTATAATTAAAATAATTAATGTATGGTCATGAAAAAAAATAATTTGTTCTATTAATGGAGAAGCTCTATTTTGGTAATTTAAATTAGATCAGGTTGCCATTTCTAAAAAAAGGATATTCCTTTATAAATGGGGTTTAAATCCATTACATATAATCTGCCATATTAGAAATTTCTTAAAATAGGAAGTTCATTATAAGAATGTTCAGAAGGAGGTAAATTTTGATATCATTCAATAGAGGATGGTATATTTAATGAAAATAGGATTATTCGTTGATTAATTATTGATTCTCAAATAATAATAATAATTAAAATTATGGAAAATAATGAAATATATGAACCAAATGAAGAAATAATAGGCCTAGTGTCCGGAGAACCGGCAAGCCAGGCACGCACTGAGGAGGTGCGGGTAGCCGCAATGGAGTTGTGGGAAACTCGGCTGGCAACACCAACTGCCGGCCTGAGGACGATCGAGGCTGTTCGTCCAGTGTTCCGCCAGTGGTTAGCGCGGCGTCACGGCGTCCTAACCTTCCGCATGACACAGGTGCTCACGGGGCATGGCTGCTTCGGGGGTTACTTGTGTCGGATCGCCGGGAGGGAGCCCGACGCTCGCTGCCACCACTGCGACGACTGCCTCGATGAGACGGCCCAGCACACGTTGGAGGTGTGCTCAGCCTGGGCGTCTCAACGTCGCGCTTTGCGCGACGTCATAGGGGACGACCTTTCCCTGCCGGCCGTGGTCAAGGCTATGGCCGGCAGCGAGACGTCGTGGGATGCGGTCTCATCCTTCTGCGAGGCAGTGGTGCTCGAGAAGGAGTCGGCGGAACGGGCGAGGGAGGCTTTTGCCGAAGTCGCCATCCGCCGTAAGAGACCGGGTCGCCGGAGGGCGGCACACGATCGCCGCCTTCCGCCCTAATGTGCTAGAGGGCGGTCAGCTTGGGGAAGCTGACCGCCTACCAACCTGGCCCGAGTAGGCACGCACAGGTTGCTCCCGCGCGCTACTCCGAGCAGGCCGTCGAGGGTGCCCACACACCCTTGACTCCGCGACGTGCCTTGCAGGCTCCCGCCGTCGCGTTTCGCGGAAGACTCACGTCCCCGTGTCTCGCGGCCAGTGGCGGTCGAGGAGGAGCACCGTGAGGTTTTAGTGGGTATTGGGATAATACTATCCAATTAGCAGAAAATGTTAAATTCTTAGGCATGATTCTCGATAAAAGACTGAACGGAATTGCCCATGCTGAACATGTCAGTAAAAAATGTGAAAACGGCATCAACGCTTTAAGAGCTGTGTCTGGTGTGTGGTGGCGTGCACACCTTTATACTCTCAAACTACTGTACAATGCCATTATCCGTAGTCACATTGACTACGGATTATTTGTTTTAGACCCCTTTAACAAAGTTGCTACTGAAAAACTCAATAGAATCCAATACAAATGCCTACGAATTATTATAGGTGCAATGAAGTCTTCTCCCACCAACGCACTGCAGGTTGAGTGTGTTGATCCTCCTTATCCTATCCGTCGCCAATTCCTGTCTGATCGGTTTGTTGGTAAAATGTTACAGCTGTCATCCCACCCTCTATGGTCCAAGCTATCTGATTTAGCGGACCTCATTCCTCCGGGCAGGCCCCTACCCTACTTGCTCAATAGTTTCCTGAAATTTACCTCTCTTCCTCATCCCTTGTCCTCTTCTCCGTCTAATCCTTAATTCAAAAATTAAAAAAATAAAATTTATATTATAAGATAATAAAATTATTGGTGAAATTTTTTGTCATGTTATTAAAATAAATCTATTAAATCATGATAATCCTTCTATAATATTAGGAAATCAAAAATGAAAAGGAACAGAACCTATTTTTATTAATATTGCAGAATTTATAATAATTGATAATAAATCATTAATAAATATTTTTATAAGAAATAAATTCAATAGGATAGAAAATAAAAAAATAATTGATGCAATAGATTGAGTTAAAAAATATTTTAAGGAAGCTTCTGAATTTAATAGATTATTGGGGGAAGAGATTAAGGGGATAAATCTAAGTAAATTAATTTCTAAGCCAATTCAGCATCCTAATCATGAATTTGATGAAATAGAAATTATAGTTCTGAAAAATAAAATAAATAAGAAAAACATTTTATTGGAATTATTAATTAATAAAATAAAAAATAAGAATAAAATATTCTAAAGATGAATTTAAATTCATTATAAAAAAATTATATTTTAGTGTAAAATGCACAATAATTTTTGTCTCGTGTGTGTCTCACTGTCGTGTGTGTTCTCTGTCATGCAGAGGTCACAGTGTGAGGAACCGGAGGGCGTGGTGTGTACTCACCCTACCGCCACGCAGGTGCAGTGATGTGATAGGAGCTGTATTTGCTATTTTAGGGGGTTTTGTTCATTGATATTCTCTATTTACTTGATTATTATTAAATCCTTATTTATTAAAAATTCAATTTATTTCCATATTTATTGGTGTTAATTTAACATTTTTTCCTCAACATTTTTTAGGATTAGCTGGTATACCCCGTCGTTATTCTGATTACCCAGATAATTTTATATCATGAAACTATGAAAAAATGCTCAGAAAAAAGAAATGAAGAAAAAGATTTCAGAAATAATAAATAAAATGAATGAATGAAAAACTTAAGCCCACGTAAGTTGTGGAAATTTCTGGAATCGCTAGGCATTGGCCGGCAACGTAAGGATTTGAATTGCAATCTAGACGTTGATGCCTTGAATAAACACTTTGCCTCGATAACATCTATGGACAACACAATTAAAGCAAATACATTGAATTATATCAACTCCTTGCCGTCTCCCACAATCGTTCCTTTTAACTTTGCTTCTATAACCTCATCCCAGGTAAGAAACAGTATCCTAGCCATCAAATCTGATGCTTCTGGTTATGATGGCATCAACCGCATTTGCCCTTGGAAGTCTTAGTTCCAGTCATTACCCATATTTTAAATTTTTCTATTTCCCATAACACTTTTCCCAGTTTGTGGCGCATTGCCCGCGTTATCCCCATACCCAAAACCAAAGATCCAAAATCCTTCTCTCACTACCGTCCTATCTCCATCCTTCCTTTCTTGTCAAAGGTCTTGGAACGTATTGTTTTTCAGCAACTAAATCAATATCTATTTGACAACCATATATTATCCGAGTTCCAGTCTGGATTCCGTAACGGGCATAGCACAGTCACTACTTTGATTAAAGTTTGTGACGATATCAGACTTAGCATGGACAAACAAAATCTTACAGTCATTGCTTTGCTGGACTTTAGCAACGCCTTTAATTCTGTTGATACTGATCTCTTGGTTGCTGTTCTGCGTTCAATAAATATCTCTCCTGAAGCCACTGAGTGGTTCAGAAGCTATTTATGTGATCGGCAACAGTACGTTCAAGCCAATGACAAGTCATCTTCCCTTTGCTCTCTTTCTGCCGGTGTTCCCCAAGGTGGTGTCCTCTATCCTCTCCTTTTCTCCATTTTTATTAATTCAGTTTCCCAAAATCTCTCGCTCTTCCTTTCATCTATATGCTGACGACCTTCAAATTTACTTAGCCGCCCCGTTTGATGATGTTAGTGAGGCTATTCATAAGCTTAACGAAGATTTGCGGAATGTTAGTAGGTGGAGCAAATCTTTTGGCTTAACTGTCAATCCTGCCAAGTCACAAGTCAGTATTATTGGTGGCTCTAAGCAACTAAAAAAACTTGACCAGAATAGCCTCCCTGCTATACAGTTTGGCGGCGTCGATTTGAGCCTGAGTCCATCTATTAAGAACCTTGGTATTATTATAGACAATTCCCTATCTTGGTCAGTACAGATAGCTGAGGTTACCCGTAAATTATTTGCCACTATCGGATCGCTCAAACGATGGAAATATTTCCTACCTATAAAGACCAAAACTGCTCTAGCTCATTCACTACTGTTACCGATTTTAGACTATGCTGATTCGTGTTACCCAGACTTATCTGAGGAACAACTAAATAAACTAGAGCAGTTACAAAATCTATTATCTTCGGTTTACGTAAATTTGATCATGTTTCTGATCATCGTCGTCAGCTTGGATGGCTTCCTATCCGACATCGCCGAAATTTCCGCATGCTGACTCTCCTCTATTCTATCCTGTACAACTCTCTCTCTCCCTCCTACTTAAAAGATCGATTTTGTTTCCTAGGTGCCGATTCACTTCTTCACCTCCACCTTAGATCCCGTTGTGATAATCTCCTTAAATTACCAACTTCCCATACCCTATTTTATTCTAACTCTTTTACTATGAAATCTGCAATTCTTTGGAATGAACTTCCTACAGAAGTTCGTCATTCCAAATGTCTATACAGTTTTAAAAATCGTCTGAAAGAGTACTTATTTAATTTAGTATAATAGTTTATCTTTATTTATTTTTTTTAATATTATGTATATATTTTTGAACACGTTTTATGTATGTATGTATATATGTGTAAGTATATATTGTTTTTTTCAATATTTGTATGTATGTATGTATGTATGTGTAAAGTATATAAACATTAAACACATTTTATGTAAGTTTATTTTATATTATTGACTTAGTTTATTATATATTATATAATATTTAATTATATTTCATAAAATTTGCACTGAGACGTTATCCCCTTTCTCCTCGTTACATTTTATCCGTAATGTTTCAAAGGTTGTCTGGTGGAGATTGCTTAAAGCAATAAGACCGCCTTTGCATACGTGTTTTTCTTTAAATTTTATTTGTGTTGTTCTTTCTATATATTTCTTTTATGTGTGCAATAAAGTATATTCTATTCTATTCTATTCTAAAATGATTCCTCACCGCTGAAATGCGTAAAAATGCTCAGAAAAAAGAAATGAAGAAAAAAATTTCAGAAATAATAAATAAAATTATTCCTCACCGTAAACCTTTTGATACTATAATAGTATGTTTTCCTTGGAATGTTCTTTCACGACAAATATCTCGTCATCATTGAAATATAGTTAATAACACGATAATATATCCAATAAAAAATAAGTTTATATTAAAATTATGAAATCATTTTACTAAACCAGTTACTAAGGTTATTACTCCAATAGCTCCTGTTAAGGGTCAAGGTCTATAGTCAACTAAGTGATATGGATGATTATGATTAGACATTAATTTACTTCTCTAGAATAAAGAGTTCTTAAAATAGAAATTACATAACATTGAATAATTGCTACGGCAGATTCAAGAATTAATAATAAAATTTGAACAATAATTAAAATAATTAATAAATAATTAAGTATATTAATACCTGTATTACTTACTTCAGGGTGTGCACGCCACCACACACCAGACACAGCTCTTAAAGCGTTGATGCCGTTTTCACATTTTTTACTGACATGTTCAGCATGGGCAATTCCGTTCAGTCTTTTATCGAGAATCATGCCTAAGAATTTAACATTTTCTGCTAATTGGATAGTATTATCCCAATACCCACTAAAACCTCACGGTGCTCCTCCTCGACCGCCACTGGCCGCGAGACACGGGGACGTGAGTCTTCCGCGAAACGCGGCGGCGGGAGCCTGCAAGGCACGTCGCGGAGTCAAGGGTGTGTGGGCACCCTCGACGGCCTGCTCGGAGTAGCGCGCGGGAGCAACCTGTGCGTGCCTACTCGGGCCAGGTTGGTAGGCGGTCAGCTTCCTCAAGCTGACCGCCCTCTAGCACATTAGGGCGGAAGGCGGCGATCGTGTGCCGCCCTCCGGCGACCCGGTCTCTTACGGCGGATGGCGACTTCGGCAAAAGCCTCCCTCGCCCGTTCCGCCGACTCCTTCTCGAGCACCACTGCCTCGCAGAAGGATGAGATCGCATCCCACGACGTCTCGCTGCCGGCCATAGCCTTGACCACGGCCGGCAGGGAAAGGTCGTCCCCTATGACGTCGCGCAAAGCGCGACGTTGAGACGCCCAGGCTGAGCACACCTCCAACGTGTGCTGGGCCGTCTCATCGAGGCAGTCGTCGCAGTGGTGGCAGCGAGCGTCGGGCTCCCTCCCGGCGATCCGACACAAGTAACCCCCGAAGCAGCCATGCCCCGTGAGCACCTGTGTCATGCGGAAGGTTAGGACGCCGTGACGCCGCGCTAACCACTGGCGGAACACTGGACGAACAGCCTCGATCGTCCTCAGGCCGGCAGTTGGTGTTGCCAGCCGAGTTTCCCACAACTCCATTGCGGCTACCCGCACCTCCTCAGTGCGTGCCTGGCTTGCCGGTTCCCCGGACACTAGGCCTATTATTTCTTCATTTGGTTCATATATTTCATTATTTTCCATAATTTTAATTATTATTATTATTTGAGAATCAATAATTAATCAACGAATAATCCTATTTTCATTAAATATACCATCCTCTATTGAATGATATCAAAATTTACCTCCTTCTGAACATTCTTATAATGAATAATAATCCTTTTTTAACCGACTTCTGTAAGAAAAGGAGGTTATCAATTCGACTGTATTTTTTTTTTTTTATGTTTGTTACCTCATAACTTTTAACTGGGTGGACCGATTTTAATATTTTTTTTTATTTAAAAGGTATAGCTTCCCGAATGGTCATATTTTTTTTTTGTCCATGTCTGACAATGGTATCCATGAGAAAATCACATAAGTCTTAAATTTGCATTATGCATGTGCGCGACTAATAGCCGAATAACTCAATGTCGCGCCAACCGATTTTGATGATTCTTTTTTTATTTGAAAGGATACACTTCAAGGATAATTTGGTGAAAGTTTGGTTAGGTTTCGATTATGGAATCCGGAGAAAATTGAGAAAGTTTGTTTTTGTTGGTCAAAAATTAATTATACTGTAATAGTTACAAGCAAAAACTTTTTAAATTGATGTCAGAAGTGAGATTCCTGATCGTTGCATTTCTTTTCAACCAATCTCAAAAAAGAGGATGTTCTCATTTTCAACCAACTTCAAAAAAGGGAGATTCCGAATTCACCCGAATACTTTTTATGTTTGTTCTTGTCAATATACCAAAATGTAACTTTGCACAAAAATAATAGCTAATTAAATGAAGTTTTACACAGAACAATCATAACCACTCGTTGACAACCACTACCACCACCATCACCACTCACACCACATTCCTCAAATAATACCTATCAATTGAATAATTTCATTATTATTTTTTATTTCTATTTTTATTAGTTTAATAATTATTTTATTTTTAATTATAAAAATAATTTTAATTTTTAAAAAAATAAGAAAAATAATTTCAAAAAATTTTTTTGAAAATGATAAATAATCTTTTTTCAATTTTTGATCCTTCAACAAATTTATTTAATTTCCCATTTAATTGAATTAGAACATTTATTGGATTATTATTTATTCCTTTATCTTTCTGATTTTTTCCTAATCGTCATTATTTATTATGAAATTTTATTTCTAATAAACTTCATAATGAATTTAAAACTTTATTAGAACCAAATAGAATTAATGGATCAACTTTTATTTTTATTTCATTATTCTTTTTTATTTTATTTAATATTTTTTTAGGTTTATTCCCATATATTTTTACTAGAACAAGTCATCTTAATATATCCCTTTCATTATCTTTAACATTATGATTAAGATTTATAATGATTAAATAATACACAACATATATTTATTCATATAATTCCTCAGGGAACACCAACTATTTTAATACCTTTTATAGTACTAATTGAAACTATTAGTAATATTATTCGACCTGGAACTTTAGCAGTTCGATTAACAGCTAATATAATTGCAGGTCATTTACTTTTAACTTTATTAAGTAATACAGGTATTAATATACTTAATTATTTATTAATTATTTTAATTATTGTTCAAATTTTATTATTAATTCTTGAATCTGCCATAGCAATTATTCAATCTTATGTAATTTCTATTTTAAGAACTCTTTATTCTAGAGAAGTAAATTAATGTCTAATCATAATCATCCCTATCACTTAGTTGACTATAGACCTTGACCCTTAACAGGAGCTATTGGAGTAATAACCTTAGTAACTGGTTTAGTAAAATGATTTCATAATTTTAATATAAACTTATTATTTATTGGATATATTATCGTATTATTAACTATATTTCAATGATGACGAGATATTTGTCGAGAAAGAACATTCCAAGGAAAACATACTATTATAGTATCAAAAGGTTTACGGTGAGGAATAATTTTATTTATTATTTCTGAAATCTTTTTTTTCAAATAATTTGTTCTTTTTTTTTTTTTTTTTTTTTTTCATTTATTTATGTACCACACGTGATAGAATGTACAGAAAACTTAAAACAACAGGTAAAAAAGTGTACAAAGGATAACTTATCTCTAATAGAGATCTCTACCAGAAACCCTTGAATGTATGAGATGTTATAAGAAATAATTCGGGTGCGGTATTTTAATGTTATGTTAATAATAATAATAATAATAAACCTACATACAAATATACATAATATTAATCAATATTCCTATACCTACATAAATATACTTTTACAAACATACACACATACAAACATATAAATATATACAATGACATAAAAGAGTTGAAACAGAAAAAGAAAATTAATAAAGAAAAAGACAAAGCGACTACTAAAGATTCTAATTAAGATGAAGAAAATGTTGTTTTAGTTTGATTTTAAAAGTATTTAGAGATGGATTGCCCGACAGTATAGAGTTAGGTAGTGAGTTCCATAAGTGCACTGCTTGAACTGTGAAGGATTTTTCATAGAAAAAGGTATTACATATAGGGTACTCAAGCTTTCTTTGAGTTACACATGAGCGTACAGGTCTTTCACTTGGAAGTGTCAGTTGAAAACGCTCCCTTAAGTAAGGAGGAGAGGATGACTTTAAAATGTTAAAAAGCAAAGTGAGAATGTGCAGGTTACGACGTAAACGCACAGGAAGCCAATTCAGTTGTCGACGGAAATCAGACACGTGGTCAAATTTGCGTAATCCGAAGATAAAGCGAATACACATATTCTGAAGTCGGTCAAGTTTGTCGAGAGCCTCTTCATTAGCATCAGGATAACAAACATCAGCGTAATCTAGCAGTGGCAGAAGAAGAGATTGAGCAAGAATGATTTTAGTGCGAATGGGTAAAAAATTTTGAAGGCGTTTAAGAGAGTGCAAAGAATAATGTATACGTTTACTGATTACATTAATGTTCGCAGACCACGACAACTGGCTATCAATTATGAGACCCAAATTTCTTGCTGAATCAGACAACGGTACTATTGTCTCGTTTAATTTAATACAAGGTAAGGTGTTAAAATCTACTCTAGCACGTAGTTGCCTACTACCAATTATTAGAGCTTGAGATTTGGAGGGGTTAATAAGAAGGCCAAACAAAGTCGCCCACTCGCTAATATGAGCGAGATCAGTGTTAATGTTCAAAATTGCAGTGTTTAAGTCTTCAAGAGTGGCGTGTCTATATAGCTGTAAATCGTCAGCGTAGAGATGGTATTGACAAGATAGGATTTTGGTAATTTCATTTATAAAAATGGAAAAGAGCAGAGGAGAGAGTACGCCGCCTTGAGGTACACCAGTTACCAAATCAACCCAGTCAGAGCAAAGCTCTCCGGTGTAGATTCTTTGCTTGCGACCCCGAAGATAAGAACGAAACCATTCAGTGGCAGCAGGAGAGATGTTAAGTGTGGAAAGGATACCAAGTAACACATCAAAATCCACAGAGTTAAACGCGTTACTAAAGTCGAGTAAAATAAGTATAGTTAATTTTTTATTATCCATCGCGAAACGAATATCATCAGTAACTTTAATTAACGCTGAACATGTACTGTGTGATGGACGGAAGCCGGACTGGAATGTATTTAAAAGATTGTTTTGGAATAAATAGTTAGAAAGCTGTTGAAAAGCTGATTTCTCAAGGAGCTTCGAAAGGACAGGAAGGATAGAAATAGGACGAAAGTGTGAAAAATGAATAGGATTAGATTGTTTAGGTAACGGAAGGACATGTGCACTTTTCCAGGCAGTAGGGAAAGATTTTGACTCGAATGAGAAGTTTAGAATGTGAGTAATAATAGGAGTTACAAGATGTAGCACTAGCAGCAACATGTCACGACTTAAGTTATCACTTCCAACAGCTTTAGAGGAAATAGATACGATACCCTTTCTAACTTCCTCTACTGTCACTTCATGGAAGGCAAAAGGATCACAGTTAGGCTGGGTGGCCTGAGCCAGTTTTCGAAGACATAAAGTTTTATTGGATTTGGCCATACGCACGGGGGAAGTAGAAAAGTAACTATTTAGAGAATTCAAATCAATGGACTGATAAGAAATGTTACGAGATTTACCCACGCCTAGTGACTCAAAGAATCTCCAAGTTTGAGAAGGAGAGAAATTATCAATGCAGGAAGTTATATACCGGCGTTTTGCATCTCTACACAACCTGTTACACCGATTTCGCAGCTTTTTATAGACAGCAACATTCTCTGGACTCGGGTGCCACTTGCACTTTCTCTTGGCTTTGTCGCGTTTCTTCATTATTATCTTTACGTACGAAGTTAGCCAAGGGGCAGGCGGGCGTCTAAAACGGACTGGTTTAAGTGGTGCATGAGCGTTAAATAAAGATAATAAGTTATTGTTAAAAATGTCAACTTTTTCGTCAATGTCAGAAGATGAATAAAAATGAGACCAATCCATTAAACTAGCGTCTGAAGCAAACGAGTCGTGATCAATATGCTTATAGTTACGACGCATTAACACTTTGCCTCTTCGCTTAGGTAGTGATAAAGTGTAACTTACAAACAGGAGGTCATGGTACGAGAAGGGGGCTGTCAGTTGACCATGTACACGTACGTTCTCCGGCTTGGAGGCCATAATGACATCAATCAAAGAGGGATCAGAATTTGGAGGAAAATGTGTTTCAGAGAGGGTAAGAATAGAGAGATTGAAAGAAGACATTAAAGATTGTAACCTTTTAGCTCTGGAGTCTTGTTTTAGAAGGCAAGTGTTCAAGTCGCCCATAATGATTGTGTGTTCATAAGAAGAGACAAGGCTTTCAAGAACTATTTCAAAAGTATGGAAATAATTAATATTCATAGAGGGACTATAAACAACACCAAGAAGGACTTTAGTATGGCGGCAATTAATTTCAAGAAAGAGATATTCTAAATTGGCTGAGTATTCATTGGGAGAATGTTGTAAGATCTTATAAGAAATATCAGTTTTAAGGTAAATACAGATACCACCGCCTCTTTTATTAATACGATCATTTCTGATGAGATTAAAGTTTGAAATGGAATAAAGAGAAGAAGGGAGAGAAGGTTTAAGCCATGACTCTGAGACCAAGATACAGTCGACGGGTACATTGTTAAACGACACAAGAAGGTCGGTGTAGTGCGCTGGTATGCTTTGAGCATTGATGTGCACCAGATTCAAGCAAGAGCTCACATTGAATACTGATTGAAGTTTACAATCCAAAGAAAAATCACTAACTCCCAAATCACTACCATCAGTTGTTACACTATGAAAACTTTCAGACGAGGAACATGTAAAATAATTATCCTTTAAGGCTTCATCAATATCTGACATAATTTATGAACTTTATATATGTATATATATACTTACAGCAATAATAAAATTATATAAGAACAAATATAAAATGATAAAAATATATAATTAAAATAGATCAAATATATAAATAATAAATATTAATATCGGCTAATGTTTACAGTAACACCAATAATTATACAAAAATAAAAACTTTAATATAATCAAACCCACATTCACTGGCAGTTCGGAAGAGAGGATGCTAAATTACAATATTAACAACACCAAAAACCACATTATTGTTTGTGTGTAAACAAACACACACAATGTAAACAACAATAAGCGTAACTTTATAAGTTTGGTACAGTACAATGATATATTATTACAAGCAATATAAATATAATATCTTTTTTGTACCTTGTTTAATAGAACAATGAAAGTAAAACACATTTAAACCTATACTATTCCTTATCAAAATATATATACACACAATACACATATATAAATACATATACACATACATACATATATATAAGTATATATATTTCAATTATCCATACATTTATCATACACATCTACCGAACTACGACTATCCGAACTAGCTAACAGTATGACGTCAGCGGCACGACTATAATACAATTACAATGCAAGTTAGTAGTTACAAAGCAATTACAAAGGTTACTCGCGTGTGATCGTCAAAACAAATGTATACACTTTGTAGTGGTGCGTTTATAAAATGTGTTAAGTGAAAAGATTTTAATAAAACAAGATATGGAAAAGTCGTCCGTAAGCCGCCAACGAGATTTGAGTATTAATGAAGTATAGAAGATAAATTTAACACAAATACAAGGTCTAGAAACTATAACTACTTATATAGGAAAATATAGTAGTAAGCACACTATTTAACGTTTTTAACACCCCGACGAACCCTGGAAGGCTTTGGATCTTTGGAACTAATTGGCTGGGGATGATTGCTGACAAGGATCTGAAGTTCCTGTACTGTTACCACCTTTCTGCGACTTTTGTCAGGCAGTATCACCATAACCACTCCATCAGCCGTCCAGCAATTCTTAATGCCAAAATGCTTTCTAGCTGCACTGAAGATTTCTTGTCTTGGTCTTGTCAAGAATTCTGACATTGTTACACTGGAACCTTTAAGGGAAGTTTTGGTATTCCAAACTAAATTTCTTGACTTTAAATTAGAAAAGCGGACCAGTATGGGCCTGGGCTTACTCTTTATCGTACCCAGGCGATGTGATATATCAATCATAGAACTGTCTATATTTGATAATTTTAATTTATCATGAAGCACATTCAACACTACAGCTTCTGGGCGTTCATCTGCAGTCTCGGGCAATCCATGAAACAGTAAAATGTTCCTTCGGGAGCATGCTTCTTGCATATCGTAGCCTTCTGTGAGGAGCTGAATTTGCTGACGCAACATAGACAACGTCTTGCAAACAAAGTCTTTGAATTTGGTATAATCAGAAGACAATGTAGCCAGATCACCAAAGACTTTCTGAGAATTCTGGATTGGACTTTTGTTTTGTGTTTGTGATAGTACCTTGTCAAAGTTATCCATACGTGCTTGAAACAGTGCCACGATGTCGTCCATGTTCTTAGAAAGTTGACTATGGATATCCATCTTGTGATAACTTCTTATTTTGCACAGTAATTGTAAGGAATAAATGTAAACCAGGTAATGTAGGCTTGACTGATTATTTTTATAGCAAATACATGTAAAAACTGTTAATATAATTAAATTTAAACGAAAAATATAAAACGTAACACGAATTTGTTGTACTCTTGTCGACCTACCCGACAATGGAGAAGCTCTATTTTGGTAATTTAAATTAGATCAGGTTGCCATTTCTAAAAAAAGGATATTCCTTTATAAATGGGGTTTAAATCCATTACATATAATCTGCCATATTAGAAATTTCTTAAAATAGGAAGTTCATTATAAGAATGTTCAGAAGGAGGTAAATTTTGATATCATTCAATAGAGGATGGTATATTTAATGAAAATAGGATTATTCGTTGATTAATTATTGATTCTCAAATAATAATAATAATTAAAATTATGGAAAATAATGAAATATATGAACCAAATGAAGAAATAATAGGCCTAGTGTCCGGGGAACCGGCAAGCCAGGCACGCACTGAGGAGGTGGGGGTAGCCGCAATGGAGTTGTGGGAAACTCGGCTGGCAACACCAACTGCCGGCCTGAGGACGATCGAGGCTGTTCGTCCAGTGTTCCGCCTAACCTCCTAGGCGTCCTAACCTTCCGCATGACACAGGTGCTCTCGGGGCATGGCTGCTTCGGGGGTTACTTGTGTCGGATCGCCGGGAGGGAGCCCGACGCTCGCTGCCACCACTGCGACGACTGCCTCGATGAGACGGCCCAGCACACGTTGGAGGTGTGCTCAGCCTGGGCGTCTCAACGTCGCGCTTTGCGCGACGTCATAGGGGACGACCTTTCCCTGCCGGCCGTGGTCAAGGCTATGGCCGGCAGCGAGACGTCGTGGGATGCGGTCTCATCCTTCTGCGAGGCAGTGGTGCTCGAGAAGGAGTCGGCGGAACGGGCGAGGGAGGCTTTTGCCGAAGTCGCCATCCGCCGTAAGAGACCGGGTCGCCGGAGGGCGGCACACGATCGCCGCTTTCCGCCCTAATGTGCTAGAGGGCGGTCAGCTTGGGGAAGCTGACCGCCTACCAACCTGGCCCGAGTAGGCACGCACAGGTTGCTCCCGCGCGCTACTCCGAGCAGGCCGTCGAGGGTGCCCACACACCCTTGACTCCGCGACGTGCCTTGCAGGCTCCCGCCGCCGCGTCTCGCGGCCAGTGGCGGTCGAGGAGGAGCACCGTGAGGTTTTAGTGGGTATTGGGATAATACTATCCAATTAGCAGAAAATGTTAAATTCTGAGGCATGATTCTCGATAAAAGACTGAACGGAATTGCCCATGCTGAACATGTCAGTAAAAAATGTGAAAACGGCATCAACGCTTTAAGAGCTGTGTCTGGTGTGTGGTGGCGTGCACACCCTTATACTCTCAAACTACTATACAATGCCATTATCCGTAGTCACATTGACTACGGATTATTTGTTTTAGACCCCTTTAACAAAGTTGCTACTGAAAAACTCAATAGGATCCAATACAAATGCCTACGAATTATTATAGGTGCAATGAAGTCTTCTCCCACCAACGCACTGCAGGTTGAGTGTGTTGATCCTCCTTATCCTATCCGTCGCCAATTCCTGTCTGATCGGTTTGTTGGTAAAATGTTACAGCTGTCATCCCACCCCCTATGGTCCAAGCTATCTGATTTAGCGGACCTCATTCCTCCGGGCAGGCCCCTACCCTACTTGCTCAATAGAAATTTTTTGTCATGTTATTAAAATAAATCTATTAAATCATGATAATCCTTCTATAATATTAGGAAATCAAAAATGAAAAGGAACAGAACCTATTTTTATTAATATTGCAGAATTTATAATAATTGATAATAAATATAACGCGGGCAATGCGCCACAAACTGGGAAAAGTGTTATGGGAAATAGAAAAATTTTAAATATGGGTAATGACTGGAACTAAGACTTCCAAGGGCAAAATAATCATTTTGCGGTTGATGCCATCATAACCAGAAGCATCAGATTTGATGGCTAGGATACTGTTTCTTACCTGGGATGAGGTTATAGAAGCAAAGTTAAAAGGAACGATTGTGGGAGACGGCAAGGAGTTGATATAATTCAATGTATTTGCTTTAATTGTGTTGTCCATAGATGTTATCGAGGCAAAGTGTTTATTCAAGGCATCAACGTCTAGATTGCAATTCAAATCCTTACGTTGCCGGCCAATGCCTAGCCATTCCAGAAATTTCCACAACTTACGTGGGCTTAAGTTTTTCATTCATTCATTTTATTTATTATTTCTGAAATCTTTTTCTTCATTTCTTTTTTCTGAGCATTTTTTCATAGTTTCATGATATAAAATTATCTGGGTAATCAGAATAACGACGGGGTATACCAGCTAATCCTAAAAAATGTTGAGGAAAAAATGTTAAATTAACACCAATAAATATGGAAATATATTGAATTTTTAATAAATAAGGATTTAATAATAATCCAGTAATTTTTTTTTTTTTTTTTATTTATTTCTATCAAATATCCATACAACTATATATTTACATTGATGAAGGCACTACAAAAAACCACGAAGGTTTGTCTCGAGTACCAAAACTCGTCTAAATTATAGATTTAAATAATATTTTTTTAATAATTGATTTAAGCTCCTCTCAGTAATTATACTTCTTATTCTAGGGTCTAAATTATTTATTAAGTTAGGAACCATGTATGCCCGGGTGCGCTGTCCATATTTGTTACTAGCTGATAGTGAAACTAATCTGTTTTGTGTGATATTACGTGTTGCAATTTTATGAGAGATTTTATTTTGAAACTGCAAGTCGAAATAATTTTCTTTTAATATTGTAAAATTAATTTTATCATAAAGGGGAATAACTTGGCAGTATTTAAAGAGAAGGTTTTCATCAGTTGCCGCTTGCAATTTAATTTTTAAAGGGACGATGTTCTTCAATATTCTAACCTGCAGCCGGTATATGTAACTCAAGTATGTTTTGTCCGTTCTGCCGTAACTACTAAGTCCATATGACATAATTGAGTCAGCTAATGCGTTATAAAGCATCATCTTAGTCTTATACGTTAATCTAATCTTGACAATAAAAATATTTGCCAAAAATGATCTTAGCTTATCACATACATAATTAATATGCTTATGCCAGTTGAAGTTGTGATCAATAGTTAATCCTAAATATTTATGGGATAGTGCTACTTCAATTGAAGGACAGCCACAGTGGCTACTGGGGTTGTGCAAGCAGCAGTGAGTGTGAGCTATAAGACTACAATTCATATCGCTACCTGCTTTGAGGTTTGGAGAATGAATATGTATCAATTTAGTTTTTTGCGGATTTAATACTAAATGACTATCATGACACCATTTGTTTAACATATCGAAATCTTCCTGTAATAATGTTATTCCTTCATTCACGTCTTTAGCAGCTACAAGCAAACAAGTATCGTCAGCATATTGATAAGTTATACAATTGTTAAAAAATTTACTCATATTATTTATATAAGCTATAAAGTGTAAAGGCCCCAATACAGAGCCTTGAGCCGTGCCCTCCGAGACTTTTATGCTAGTGCTAAAACTGTCGCCTATTTTTACGCAATAATTCCTATCTCTAAGGTAATTTTCACACCATTTAAACAATGGACTCCGTATTCCGGTGTTTTCTAATCTTCGTGCAAGTATTTTGTGATTTAATGTGTCAAAAGCACGGGAAAAGTCAATAAACAGCGCCAAAACATGTAGTTTCTGATCCAACCACGTATTTACTTGGTCCGTAAATGTTGACAATAACATTGTCGTATTTTTACCTGGTCGAAAACCATACTGTGTATTGTTCAGTATATCATTTTTTCCGTAAAAAGAATGAATTTGATTACTTATAAATTTTTCAGTAATTTTATTTAACACAGAAGTTACCGAGATCGGTCTATAATTGCTGACATCATCTTGTTTTCCTTTTTTATAGACAGGTCTCACACAACCAGCTTTTAATTCATCCGGGTAGGTGCCCATTTCAACGCTAGTATTAATAAGTTTGGCCAAAGGTTTACAGATTTTTTTCATCAATGCTTTAACTTCAAACCCTCTTATACTATCAATACCTGGGGCTTTATTAGCATTTAAATTTTTAATTAATTTTAACACGTCATTTTCAGATGCTTTTTTAAATTTTATGCTACAAATGGATGAATAATTATTATCTATTGTACTATCTAGTAATTTTAATTTACAATTTGGGATAATTTTTTTAACGGCATCTGAAAAACCTACTGCGAAGATTTGCGCAATCTTTTTCGGTGACAAATTAGTACAATTAAATGCCGACAACACTACTTCGTCAATTGACTTGCATATTCTGCCCGAGATTTTATTTAGTATATTCCACAGTTTTTTAGTATTCCCATAATTCATATTTATTTTGTTTTTATAATATAAATTTCTATAGTATTCAATAACTTTATGAACTTTATTCCTCGTCTTATTATATTGTAGTCTTAGGTAAGCATTATACGGATTACGTCTCCACCTGTTAAATAACTTATCTCTTTTTTTAGACAGATTAATAATGTTTTTATTAATCCAGGGTGCAACGCGTAAGTTATTTTTAGTTTTACAAATAGTTTTTCTAGCTTTCGAGTATGCGGATTGAAATAAATCTTTAATATATGTATATATTTCCAGTGGTGTGCCTAAATCATCAACGCGTTCCCAGTTTGCATTACATAGTTCCTTTCTTAATATTACAGAGTCGTAAACATTCATTTGTTTGTTAAATTGACAATTATTAACCGGTGATTCATAGACGTTGCAAAGTGCAACGACGGTAAGCCTATGGTCCGCTAGTACAGTGTCGACTGCAGCGGTGAACGGACTGATCCCGCGCGACCTTACAAATATGTGATCTATACACGATTTCGTAATTGTTTCTAATCTCTTTTCAATACGCGTATATTCTGTAATACCACAAAACAGTCCGTTCTCCGCCATCAGATCAAGATAATTATCTCTTATACTTGATGATATTTTTAAGTCAAGGTTCATATCCCCTGCTATTACAATATTTAATGACGTAGGTACATTTTTTAAAAGTAGTGAAAGTTCAGATACAAAAAGTTGCTTATTATATGAGGGAGGTCTATAAATAGCACATATTGTGACAGCTTGGTTACAAGGAGTTTTAATCGTGCCTACTAGTGACTCGAACAAATATGTATTATAGTTATAAACTGTGAACTTTAAATAATCTTTTATATAAGTAATTATACCGCCACCTTTTTTATTTTTGCGTAATTTTGTGTACATTTTATATCCCGGAATGTTAAATAAATTACTAGTTTCATCTGACACTCCTACCTCCGTTAAAATTATAATATCAATAGGATATAATGTTACGTCTAGAATTTGTAATAATTTTGAATAATTTTTAACTATTGATCGAATATTTATATGTATACATAAAAGATTTATATGACTGCTAGGTATATTTTTAATAAAGCTATTGCAATTTATACAATTATTTAGTTTTATTATTCCTGATGAGTTATTTGTGTTATCCATCTTATTAATATTTATTATGAGAAAAAGCAAAATTTACACAAGGAAAAATTATTTTTCAATTTTTGAAATTGCTTCAATATCTAGTAAACATCTTATAATATGGACTTTACTCACTTTTGTCTTCCTTGCATAAATTTTGCCATTCCTGCACCATACGAATTCAAAATTATTACTCAGCTGTTTTTTACTGTTATATAATAACATTTTATTATAGGGCGTTAGTGCTTCACGAATAAATATCGGAGTGTTTGTAAGTTCACGCGGCGCACTTTGCACAATGTCACCGAGTGTAGACCGTGTCTGCTTATTTGCCGCTAACCATTGATCCCTGATGTGCTGGTTCTTCATTTCCACCATAAGCGATCCGGGTCGTTCTTTATGCGGTTGCACGACACGTGTGCATTTAACGTCACCGTCGTCCATTTTTAAATTTACAGCAATGGATTTTATGACTTCTTTGGATTTTTGTAGTGCAGATTCTGGTAATCCCGATATTTCCAAGGAACTCCCGAGGGACTTTTGTTCTATTTCATGTAGTTTGAATTCCGCGGACGCAACGCGGAGTTCAAGATGTTTGTTACTGTTTTGAAGTTCAATATTTTTATTCTCTAGCATTTTTATTTTGTTTTCATGTTTTTTAAAAGACTCCTCGATACTTGAAATTTGATCACTTAGAAAATTAAGCGAAACTTCAAATTCTTTTTTTAATGTTTCAAACTCATTTTTTATTATTCTTTTCATTTCTGCGGAAATTTCGCGAATCAATTTCGATCCAGCTTTGTTACTGGACACAAGTTCCTCTTCTTCTTCATCATCGGAATCATCGCCTTGTATTGAGATAGATGATCTATGCGAGGCATTACACAAGCATTCTTCACAGCTCCATTCCAGTCCGGGGGCGTTACGAAGAGTTGCTAATTGCTTTGCAGAGAGTTTAGCACAAGTAGTAGTACCATGAACACACTTCTCACAACGGCTACATGTTATACCGAGTCTTTTTTTCGTAATATTTTTGTTACACGTATTACACTTTGATATTGGCATCTTGAGGGTAGTTAGCGCACAAATAGGGGCAACGTGTGTATAGTTCGGAACTAGAAAGATAACTAGAGAATATCAATGAACAAAACCCCCTAAAATAGCAAATACAGCTCCTATCACATCACTGCACCTGCGTGGCGGTAGGGTGAGTACACACCACGCCCTCCGGTTCCTCACACTGTGACCTCTGCATGACAGAGAACACACACGACAGTGAGACACACACGAGACAAAAATTATTGTGCATTTTACACTAAAATATAATTTTTTTATAATGAATTTAAATTCATCTTTAGAATATTTTATTCTTATTTTTTATTTTATTAATTAATAATTCCAATAAAATGTTTTTCTTATTTATTTTATTTTTCAGAACTATAATTTCTATTTCATCAAATTCATGATTAGGATGCTGAATTGGCTTAGAAATTAATTTACTTAGATTTATCCCCTTAATCTCTTCCCCCAATAATCTATTAAATTCAGAAGCTTCCTTAAAATATTTTTTAACTCAATCTATTGCATCAATTATTTTTTTATTTTCTATCCTATTGAATTTATTTCTTATAAAAATATTTATTAATGATTTATTATCAATTATTATAAATTCTGCAATATTAATAAAAATAGGTTCTGTTCCTTTTCATTTTTGATTTCCTAATATTATAGAAGGATTATCATGATTTAATAGATTTATTTTAATAACATGACAAAAAATTTCACCAATAATATTTTATTATCTTATAATATAAATTTTATTTTTTTAATTTTTGAATTAAGGATTAGACGGAGAAGAGGACAAGGGATGAGGAAGAGAGGTAAATTTCAGGAAACTATTGAGCAAGTAGGGTAGGGGCCTGCCCGGAGGAATGAGGTCCGCTAAATCAGATAGCTTGGACCATAGAGGGTGGGATGACAGCTGTAACATTTTACCAACAAACCGATCAGACAGGAATTGGCGACGGACGTCGCGGAGTCAAGGGTGTGTGGGCATCCTCGACGGCCTGCTCGGAGTAGCGCGCGGGAGCAACCTGTGCGTGCCTACTCGGGCCAGGTTGGTAGGCGGTCAGCTTCCCCAAGCTGACCGCCCTCTAGCACATTAGGGCGGAAGGCGGCGATCGTGTGCCGCCCTCCGGCGACCCGGTCTCTTACGGCGGATGGCGACTTCGGCAAAAGCCTCCCTCGCCCGTTCCGCCGACTCCTTCTCGAGCACCACTGCCTCGCAGAAGGATGAGACCGCATCCCACGACGTCTCGCTGCCGGCCATAGCCTTGACCACGGCCGGCAGGGAAAGGTCGTCCCCTATGACGTCGCGCAAAGCGCGACGTTGAGACGCCCAGGCTGAGCACACCTCCAACGTGTGCTGAGCCGTCTCATCGAGGCAGTCGTCGCAGTGGTGGCAGCGAGCGTCGGGCTCCCTCCCGGCGATCCGACACAAGTAACCCCCGAAGCAGCCATGCCCCGTGAGCACCTGTGTCATGCGGAAGGTTAGGACGCCGTGACGCCGCGCTAACCACTGGCGGAACACTGGACGAACAGCCTCGATCTTCCTCAGGCCGGCAGATGGATTTGCCAGCCGAGTTTCCCACATTTCAACCGCGGCTACTCGCGCCTCCTCAGTGCGTGCTTGGCTTGCCGGTTCCCCGGACGCTAGGCCTCGACGCCGGCAATAGACCGACGCCAGAGAAAGAGCATCCAGGTCCCACGGCATGACTCCAGCCAGCACGCACGCCACTTCACCGGAGATGGTCCGGTACCCCCGTATCGCCCGGATGGCCATCACCCTCTGCGCACGTCGCAGCAGAGTGATGTTGTGCCGGTCGGATCGGACCACTACGGTATACAGCCGACGGCTAGAGGCGCTCGGCCCATCCACATTGGGCAAAAGGCGCGCCAGTGCCGCCGCTGTCTTCAACAGTTTCGGGGCCAAAGATGTAAAGCGGCCCCGAAAACTCCACCGACCATCCAGAACAAGTCCGAGGTACTTCATGCTCCGGGCAACGTCAATTTTGACGCCACCGACGACGATATGGGCATCTGCCGGTGGGCCCTTTCGAGGAGCATGGAAGTAGATTGCCTCGGACTTGTTGAGGGAGACTTCCAAGCCCAGCCGCTTTATGCGGCCGACTACCTCCGCAACTCCAGCAGTCGCGAGGACCGCCGCCTCTCGATAGGTCCACTGCTGCGCCAAGACCAGCGTGTCATCGGCGTAACAGAGGACCTTTATCCCCCTCAGGGTGCCGCCCCGCAGCACCCAGTCGTATCCGATGTTCCAGAGGATCGGACCTAGCACCGATCCTTGTGGAACACCGGCCGACACAACGAACTCCTTCCAACCTCCTCCAGGAGCTGGAAAGGTCACAGACCTACCGGACAGGTAAGCCCCGATGACGCGGCGCAGGTATGGAGGCACACGATAGTATAACAGTGCCTCCTTTATGCAGGGCCATGGCAGGGAGTTGAAGGCGTTGGCGATGTCTAAAGACACCGCCAAGACTCCATTGCCTCGGGCCACCGCATCCTGCGCATAGGACTTTACCTCCAGTATGGCATCCGCCGTCGATCGCCCCCTACGGAAGCCATACTGGTGGTCCGAGAGGTCCGGACCTGTCCCCTCCAAATGGTGTTGTAGCCTCCTGGCTACAACACGCTCAAGGAGCTTGGCGATCTCGCTCAAGAGCACGATGGGCCTGTAGGCGGAGGCTGAATCCGCCGGGCGACCCTCCTTCTTGATGAGGACTAACCTGCCTGTCTTCCACCGCTGTGGAATTATGGCTTGAGCCAGACAGGCAGTGAATAGTCCTCGCACTCTGGGCCCTAAGGTGTTGAGGGCCAGAGTTAGCGCCCGGCCGGGAATGCCATCCAAGCCCGGGGCGGTGCTCTTGAGCCGAGATCGGCGTACAGCTTCTTCGAGCTCCTCCTCCTCCACCGGTGGTGTGACGCTGTCCTCGTCGTCCTCCTCTTCCTCCTCACGCGCTGCAGGGCGGGCCATACTGGGTGGTGCAAAACTGGCCCGCTGCGGGAATAGCGACGACAGAACCCCTCGGAGTACGTCCGGTTGGAGTGTCTGCGTCAGTGGTGGTGCCCAAGCCCGTAACCTACCGAGCACCATTCGGTAAGGTGTGCCGTACGGGTCTAAGTCTATCCCCGCGATCAACCGGTCGTGCGACTCGCCTTTCACACGACCGATCTCCTCCTGCAGCTGCGTTCTCGCCTCGACATAGACGCGGTACAGTCGGTCTTCCTCCTCCTGCACCTTCTGTACCCGTCTGCGATAGTGGCTGTACTGGCGTCTCGCCGCAACGCAGGTGTTACGCAGTTGCGCGATCTCCCACGACCACCAGTACACTTGCCGCCGTTGAGGGCGGCGCCCGGAACGGGGCATTGACGCGTCACAGATACGCGTCAGCGCCCCCTGCGCCCAGGATGCGGCGTCTTCTGCAGACGCCAAGCTCTGGGGCAGCCAGGATTCCACTATCGCGGCCTCCTCCAACAACTCCCTGTCGAGACGACCCAGTTGCCACCGCGGTCCGTACTCTCGCGAGTTTGGACTGGGGGCTGGTGGCACCGCAGGATGTATGGAGATCTCGTACAAGATGTAGAGGTGATCCGAGAGAGTCTCCACATCATCCAGCACTCGCCAGCCCCGAACACGACATGCTAGGGCCGGGCTCGCGACCGAAACGTCCACGACGGATCCGCCCAGCCTTCGCACACACGTGTTCTTGGTCGCTCGGTTGAGCACAGACAAACCGGTGGCAACAACCCACTCCGACAGCGTCACACCACGCACATCCGTCGTTGCGAAGCCCCACACGCTGGACTTCGCGTTGAGATCGCCGGCCACCAACATCTCCGCCGGACGAAATCGCTCTACCATTTCCCCCAATCGTATAAGGAACTCTTCAAACTCCGCGAGAGTTCGATTGGGGGAAAAGTAGACCCCTACGACAACTAGGTTGCCGACAAGTGCGGCGACGCATCCCACACCTCTCTCTACACGTGAGAAAGGCGGGGAGCCCGCGGCGACCTGGGTGATAATAGTCACCACCCCGGTGTTGTCGGCTACCCAGTTGTCTCTGTCGGGAACGCTGTAGGGTTCCGAAACAACCGCCACCTGGATAGACCACTGCGCCAGGCTTTGGACCAATAAGTCCTGGGCCCTAGCACAGTGGTTAATGTTCGCCTGCAACACACGGAGAGCCATTATTGGTCTTCCATGTGTTGCACCTCCTCAGGCCCAGCTGGGATATTAGACCTGGCCGATGTTGCCGGCACTCGTCTGCGCTTTCCACCGTTATTGGTGCTAGCCTTTCCACAGGCAGCATTCCCCAACATGTGATTAGCGGGCCTTTGCGCCGCCTCACACACCGGACAATGAGGCTCTGCCGAACACGATCTCTGCTGATGCCCGGTCTGGCCACACTGGAAACACTGTTTGCTGCGTTCCACCTGGCTACTGCACTTCGCAGCCATGTGGCCCACTTCGTGGCAACGGAAACAACGTTGCGCACGGGGCATCAACAGCCTCACTCCAGCAGAGACGAAGTCTCGCCCCGCTAATCTTCTGCGCTGCGCCGACAGGACATCGGACCCATACTGTTCCTAGACCGGCCCGGTCCTGTCGGATCTCTCCGACTTTTATATTACCCGCAGCACAGCCGGAACTCGGCTTATTGCCGCCGTCACGTCCTCAGCAGTGGCGGAGTCATCGAGGCCAAACACCCTCAATTCCGCACATTTCACTGGCCTCGATACCTGGACCTCTTCGGGGCTGAGAACCCCACGCAACTTCTCAGCTAGCGCATCCGCCTTCTCAGCAGTGTTGGCGCCAGGCATTCTAGCGCCTAGCATTCTAGCGCCAGTAGACGCAACACGGAATCTCAGGTCCTCTATACCCAGGTCTTCCAACTTTATACTTTCCTTGACCCGGGTAAGGACATCGCTATACGACATCTTGTCGGCGACGGCTGGCTGCAACTTAATCGTCACAACTTGCGATCTAGGACGACGCAACTTTGGCTCCTTTTGCGCTTTAGCCTTTTGCGCTTTCGGCTTAGGAGCTGGCTTTCTCTTCTTGGCCCCCTTCCGGGCTACTACAGTCCAGCCCTCAGACATATCAGCCGGAGCGGGTGGCAGAGGTCGAGGCTCAGTAGATGCGGTCATCACCGGGCCTTTCTTCTTCTTGGCCTTTTTAGACCTTTGCTCCTTTGGTGCCGGATTAGCCGGCGCCATCAAAGTGGATGCGACAGGGTCCACTTGCGCCTGCTTTGGGCTATCCACCTTGCGCTTGTCCGCCGCTAGCGGAGGTCGCAGATTTCTCTCCGGTGGTAGCCGATCTTTAAAGGCTTCCAGCCTGGTGGAGACCATAGTGCCCACTATGTCCTCCACAGCAATAGACTCCGTGGGAGTGGGTCGCAAGTCCGATGCTCTAGACCGCTCCAACTCCGCTCTCAAAAGGGCAAACTCCTTCCGCAACTCCACCAACTCCGACTGCAGTCGCGAGTTTGTTGCCTTGAGGATATCCACTTCCTCTGATGCCGTCCTCTTTGCCAGAGTATTAACGGCAGAAGAGATAACTCCGGCAGCGTCTTTAAGGGCCCTAGTAAATGTGCCCTTCAGATTCCCCGACTTACAGGCGACTCTATTGATTATAGCCAAGCTATCAGATACTTGGCTACGCAAGTCGGAGACCATGTGCTCCTCACCGCAAAGTTCCAGGGGCACATCCGAGAGCCTAGAACTTGCTCTAGTTTGTATCGCCGCGGAGATTTCAGCAACTTCCTCCTCCACCCTCAGCCGGCGCTCCTCGCGCTTGGCATCGTTTAGCGCCTTCTTTCCAGCAGCTAGCCCTATATTCTCATCAGGAATATTTGGTACGACCACGACTCCCTCTGGCCGAAGCAACCTTCGCTTTCGGCTTGTCTCTGTCTCCCCATCCGCATCCGAGGATTCAGAGTTACTCTTCCTGTGATGGCGCCTCTTTCTGTCCTTTCGGAACTGCGCTTTAGCCCCCTCGATAGCATTGGAGCTGTTCGACCCAACAGACATCACGCCATCGGCGTCTGACTCGGAAGCCGCCCAGAAACGGCCTCGCGACGAAAGTGACGACCTGGACCTATCTCTTATAATAGAGGCAACCTCCTCATGGTCCAGACGCTCTAACACGACTCGCGCATCCTTCAACCCCCCTCCTATTGGCACAAGTGCCGGACTTTTGCCCCTTTCGAGCAAAGTACTCCCTACGCCTTTCTCGGGCACAACTACTACTCCGCCCATCTCGGGCAACAACAGATCACCGCC
The DNA here is from genome assembly GCF_056956725.1 of Heliconius melpomene rosina. Lineage (NCBI taxonomy): Eukaryota > Metazoa > Arthropoda > Insecta > Lepidoptera > Nymphalidae > Heliconius > Heliconius melpomene. The sequence continues at coordinate 130,830 of NW_028181880.1, read as the reverse complement.
CTCCTCGGGCCTCCCTACGTCATCATTTTGGGTTTTTAAGTTAACATTTTCCATTTTGTTCCCACGAGTGTGGGGGAAAAACGGTCCATCCGAGCAGTGCCCCCTGTACTCGGATAAGCCTATTACGCCAGGGTGTCGGCCGGTACCCTGGCGGGACCAGCAGTAGCGACTGATCTCCCCATCAGCCATGAACCCCTCGCGCTGCTTCGCCGCTTGGGTTGGGGTAATTTTTTATAGAGGTTTTCTTCCTCGCAGCCCGGCCGGTAAAGGCAAGGCCCTCAGTTCCACTCCTGATTACGAGACATGACCGCAACCAAGAGTGGAGTTCCGATATATTCGGCGCTGGCACATCACTGCACCTGCGTGGCGGTAGGGTGAGTACACACCACGCCCTCCGGTTCCTCACACTGTGACCTCTGCATGACAGAGGACACGCGAAGAACCACGCCGGTTTATTAGCCAGCGAGCAATCATTACCCAAGGACGAATCCTGTAGGCACCAATTACTCGCCGCCCAGGGTGCACCGGTCCGCAACACTGTTCGTCCCCCCCGAACGACAAGCATTCGAGAAAGGGCCAACAGCGGGTGAACACACGAGGAGGTCATCCGACCAAGCACCCCAACCTAACCTGACATTTTTTTTTTTTTTTTTAACATGAGGAAATCCTTTTACGGATACCGGCCCGAGTGGGGACTCGAGCGGGTTATGTGGGACTCATGGACCGGCTGAAGGCCAATCCCAATACCCACTAAAACCTCACGGTGCTCCTCCTCGACCGCCACTGACCGCGAGACGCGGGGACTAGAATCGTCCACGAAACGCGGCGGCGAGAGCCTGCTAGGCACGTCGCGGAGTCAAGGGTGTGTGGGCACCCTCGACGGCCTGCTCGGAGTTGCGCGCGGGAGCAACCTGCGCGCGCCTACTCGGGCCAGGTTGGTAGGCGGCCAGCTTCCCCAAACTGACCGCCCTCTGGCACATTAGGGCGGAAGGCGGCGGTCGTGTGCCGCCCTCCGGCGACCCGGTCTCTTACGGTGGATGGCGACTTCGGCAAAAGCCTCCCTCGCCCGTTCCGCTGACTCCTTCGCGGGCATCACTGCCTCGCAGAAGGATGGTTTTCGCCACTTACCGCCGGCACCTTCCCGCGCATTCCCGCGGGTTGTATACCACCTTGAAGGCCCCTCGGAGCCCGAACGATCGACACCAGTTTCAACTGAATCCGAGCGGGGAAAACTGAAAAAATCGGTTTTCGCCACTTACCGCCCGCACCTTCCCGCACATTCCTGCGGGGTTGGAAAAAATCGGTTTTCGCCACTTACCGCCGGCACCTTCCCGCGCATTCCCGCGGGTTGTATACCACCTTGAAGGCCCCTCGGAGCCCGAACGATCGACGTCAGTTTCAACTGAATCCGAGCGGGGAAAACTGAAAAAATCGGTTTTCGCCACTTACTGCCGGCACCTTCCCGCGCATTCCCGCGGGTTGTATACCACCTTGAAGGGCCCCTCGAAGCCCGAACGATCGACACCAGTTTCAACTGAATCCGAGCGGGGAAAACTGAAAAAATCGGTTTTTGGCACTTACCGCCCGCACCTTCCCGCGCATTCCCGCGGGTTGGAAAAAATCGTTTTTCGCCACTTAGCGCCCGCACCTTTCCGCGCATTCCCGCGGGTTGTTTACCACCTTGAAGGCCCCTCTTTCAGTTTTCCCCGCTCGGATTCAGTTGAAACTGGTGTCGATCGTTCGGGCTCCGAGGGGCCTTCAAGGAGGTATACAACCCGCGGGAACGCGCGGGAAGGTGCCGGCGGTAAGTGGCGAAAACCGATTTTTTCCAACCCGCGGAATGCGCGGGAAGGTGCGGGCGGTAAGTGACGAAAACCGATTTTTTCCAACCCGCGGGAATGCGCGGGAAGGTGCCAGCGGTAAGTGGCGAAAACCGATTTTTTCCAACCCGCGGGAATGCGCGGGAAGGTGCGGGCGGTAAGTGACGAAAACCGATTTTTTTCCAACCCCGCGGGAATGCGCGGGAAGGTGCCAGCGTTAAGTGGCGAAAACCGATTTTTTCCAACCCGCGGGAATGCGCGGGAAGGTGCGGGCGGTAAGTGGCAAAAACCGATTTTTTCAGTTTTCCCGCTCGGATTCAGTTGAAACTGGTGTCGATCGTTCGGGCTCCGAGGGGCCTTCAAGGTGGTATACAACCCGCGGGAATGCGCGGGAAGATGCGGGCGGTAAGTGGCGAAAACCGATTTTTTCAGTTTTCCCCGCTTGGATTCAGTTGAAACTGGTGTCGATCGTTCGGGCTCCGAGGGGCCTTCAAGGTGGTATACAACCCGCGGGAATGCGCGGGAAGATGCGGGCGGTAAGTGGCGAAAACCGATTTTTTCAGTTTTCCCCGCTCGGATTCAGTTGAAACTGGTGTCGATCGTTCGGGCTTCGAGGGGCCTTCAAGGTGGTATACAACCCGCAGGAATGCGTGGTAAGGTGCGGGCGGTAAGTGGCGAAAACCAATTTTTTCAGTTTTCCCCGCTCGGATTCAGTTGAAACTGGTGTCGATAGTTCGGGCTCCGAGGGGCCTTCAAGGAGGTTTACAACCCGCGGGAATGCGCGGGAAGGTGCCGGCGGTAAGTGGCGAAAACCGATTTTTTCCAATCCGCGGGAATGCGCGGGAAGGTGCGGGCGGTAAGTGACGAAAACCGATTTTTTCCAACCCGCGGGAATGCGCGGGAAGGTGCCAGCGGTAAGTGGCGAAAACCGATTTTTTCCAACACGCGGGAATGCGCGGGAAGGTGCGGGCGGTAAGTGACGAAAACCGATTTTTTCCAACCCGCGGGAATGCGCGGGAAGGTGCCGGCGGTAAGTGGCGAAAACCGATTTTTTCCAACCCGCGGGAATGCGCGGGAAGGTGCGGGCGGTAAGTGACGAAAACCGATTTTTTCCAACCCGCGAGAATGCGCGGTAAGGTGCCGGCGGTAAGTGGCGAAAACCGATTTTTTCCAGCCCGCGGGAATGCGCGGGAAGGTGCCGGCGGTAAGTGGCGAAAACCGATTTTTTCCAACGCGCGGAATGCGCGGGAAGGTGCTGGCGGTAAGTGGCGTGACAAGCCGTGGTCAAGGCTATGGCCGGCAGCGAGACGTCGTGGAATGCGGTCTCATCCTTCTGCGAGGCAGTGGTGCTCGAGAAGGAGTTTTTTTGCCGAAGTCGGGCACAATACCTGAAGGACAGGCGGAAGAGGCCTCGGAAGCCGATCGATCAGTCGGGGTCTTCTGGTGAAGGAGAGCCAGATAGACCGGCGACAAAAGTGGTTGCCTTGAGGAGACGGAAAGGTCTCGGTGAGGCAGAAAGGAAGGAGTTGCCGCTGAGGTCAGAACAGGAGGTGTCTGACAGCGCTGCGGCCGTACTGGCCAGGGCTAGCTCCAGGCTCTCGGACATGTCTCTACCATCCGAGAAAAAGCAGGACGAAGCCATACTTGCGTCTGACCTACAAAATCAGGTGGTGGACAGCCTAGCGGTGATAAGGAAGGTTGCCAGCAGATCGGGAAACCTTAAAGGAACTTTCACCAAGGCCTTTTGACGGATACCGGCCCGAGTGGGGACTCGAGCGGGTTATGTGGGACTCGTGGACCGGCTGAAGCCAATCCCAATACCCACTAAAACCTCACGGTGCTCCTTCTCGACCGCCACTGGCCGCGAGACACGGGGACGTGAGTCTTCCGCGAAACGCGGCGGCGGGAGCCTGCAAGGCACGTCGCGGAGTCAAGGGTGTGTGGGCACCCTCGACGGCCTACCGGAGACGGAGCAACCTGTGCGCGCCTACTCGGGCCAGGTTGGTAGGCGGTCAGCTTCCCCAAGCTGACCGCCCTCTAGCACATTAGGGCGGAAGGCGGCGATCGTGTGCCGCCCTCCGGCGACCCGGTCTCTTACGGCGGATGGCGACTTCGGCAAAAGCCTCCCTCGCCCGTTCCGCCGACTCCTTCTCGAGCACCACTGCCTCGCAGAAGGATGAGACCGCATCCCACGACGTCTCGTTGCCGGCCATAGCCTTGACCACGGCCGGCAGGGAAAGGTCGTCCCCTATGACGTCGCGCAAAGCGCTACGTTGAGACGCCCAGGCTGAGCACACCTCCAACGTGTGCTGGGCCGTCTCATCGAGGCAGTCGTCGCAGTGGTGGCAGCGAGCGTCGGGCTCCCTCCCGGCGATCCGACACAAGTAACCCCCGAAGCAGCCATGCCCCGAGAGCACCTGTATCATGCGGAAGGTTAGGACGCCGTGACGCCGCGCTAACCACTGGCGGAACACTGGACGAACAGCCTCGATCGTCCTCAGGCCGGCAGTTGGTGTTGCCAGCCGAGTTTCCCACAACTCCATTGCGGCTACCCGCACCTCCTCAGTGCGTGCCTGGCTTGCCGGTTCCCCGGACACTAGGCCTATTATTTCTTCATTTGGTTCATATATTTCATTATTTTCCATAATTTTAATTATTATTATTATTTGAGAATCAATAATTAATCAACGAATAATCCTATTTTCATTAAATATACCATCCTCTATTGAATGATATCAAAATTTACCTCCTTCTGAACATTCTTATAATGAACTTCCTATTTTAAGAAATTTCTAATATGGCAGATTATATTCCGGTTCCGGTTCCGGTTACGACAGCGTAAACATCGTTACAGTGCAACTCCCCAATTAATCGTATTTTTTAATATTAAAGTACCACTTCGAAGCTGTTATTATCACAATCTAATAAATATAAGTGTCAAGAAGATCTGGAGATAATAGACTTGGTTTTTCATACGAGAATTATTCTAAATACAAAGTGTGAATGTGAAACGAACAATAGTGAGGTTATCTTAAGTGACAATTAAAAGGAAGTTTATATTGAAACTGACATTGACTTATCAGTGTTACCAGTGACAAATTAAAATTGTCTTTAACTTTTTATTTGTTCTGTCTAAATTTAACCTACCGTCTTCCGTAATATTTAAATATACAAAACAATATTTGGTAGAAATGGATGAACAATTTCAACTTTTATTCGATAAAATGAAAATTGAACTCTCGAAGCAAACAATATCGATAACAGAGTCTATAACGAATACAATTATGGAAAGGATGGAAGAAAAATTACAGCCGATTGTTATGGAAAATCAAAAACTAAAAGCAAATGTAAGAAAGTTAGAAGAAGAAGTAGAACAACTGAAAAGGGAGAAGAAAAATAATAATTTGGTTTTGTTTGGTGTAAAAGAGGAGGAAAAATCATTCACTCAGCTACTAGAAAAAATAAAAAATATTTTCAAAGAAGATTTAGATATTAACATAGAAGAATGGGAGATTAACAAAATGTTCCGACTTGGCAAAATAAACAGGGAGAATAAAAAACCTCGACCAATTCTTCTGTCCTTATTATCAGAAATGAAAAAAGGTGAAATTATGAAGAATAAAAAGAATTTAAAAGACATGTATATTAAGGATGATTTTTCTAAAGAGACATTGGAGAAAAGGAAAGAACTAGTACCAAAACTGGAGGAAGAGAGGAGGAAGGGGAATATTGCATACCTAAATATGACAAACTTATTATAAAAGAAAACAAGGACAAGCGTAAGAGACAACTGTCTTCATCGCCCCAGACCAACGCACAACCTAAGAAACAGCAGACATGGACGCCGAAGGACAACAGAGCTAACGCTTTTGATATCATGAGAAATAGATCTAATTCTCTTTCTAACTATACAACTAATAAAAACCAATAGCAATTAACGAGCCGGAAAACTAAACAAAATATCAGGAAAGAAAATGAAAATACAACGAAACAAAACTCTCCCCCAAGCCGACTGGTCCTCGTGGGGGAAAATGACCTAAACCCTCTAAGCAAAAAAATCAAACGAAAAAGAAACACAAATTCAGATATATATATCGCAACTCTAAATGCGAGATCTCTACGAACAGATGAAAAACTCATAGAACTAGAACTGGCGTTAGATAATATCAAATGGGTTATAATTGGAATAAGCGAAATGAGACGCCTTGGTGAAGGGATTCAAAATCATAATGGTAAATTTCTTCTACATTACATGGGCGAAACACCTGGGCTGTATGGAGTTGGCTTTCTTGTTAAGAACAACTTGGCTAGCAGAATAGAAGAAATAAGAGGAATTAATGAAAGAATAGCACTCCTCAATATTAAACTACTTTTAAATCATGGAAAAGAAGAAACATGGACTATCATCCAAGCGTATGCCCCAACTGAAACAAATAAAAAAGAAGATACCATAAAAACTGAACATTTTTACAAAGACTTACAATCAACAGTACAAATTTCTAGCAAAAATCTTATTGTAATGGGAGATTTTAATGCCCAAATAGGGACCTGCAACATAGGAGAAGAATATACAATAGGCAAACATGGATATGGTCAAAGAAGCGACAACGGACAACGGTTAGTAACCTTTGCAATGGAAAACAAACTGAGCATTTTAAACAGCTTTTACAAGAAGAAAAAATCTAAAAAATGGACATGGATATCTCCTAGCGGCATGCATATGAATGAAATTGACTTTATATTAACCAATAACAAAAGAGCATTTAAAGATGTGAATACTGTAAACCAGCTTAATTTCAATACAGACCATAGAATGATAAGAACAATACTATCAGGCATTAGAATACAAAAAAGAAGACACATTAATAACAATAATACATACAAAACCACATCAACACTCACTGAAAATAATAAACCATTCCTTGACAACCTGAAAAATGCAATGAACACTATCGAAAAAACCAATTATAAATCAATCCAAGAAAGATACAATGATATTTTGAGTATACTAAAAGGGGGAATCAATAAAACAAACAAACAAAAAAATGAAAGCATTTTATCTGCAGAAACAAAGCAATTGATTAGTGAGAGAAAAGAACTTATACGGAAGGGAAAAAGTAAACAGACAATAGAGAAAATATCGGAACTAAGCAAAAAGATAAACGAGCACATAAGAAAAGACAGGAAAATAAAAAGGCAGAGAACTATAAAAGCTTTTATTAAAAAAACTGGTGGAATCAAGAGAGCCCTAAAAGAATTGAATCAAAAGAAAACAATAATACCAAATATAAAAACAAAAAATGGACACGCCTTAAGTAATAGGCAAGAGATACTCAAAACAGCCACAGACTACTATAGGACACTTTACCAAAGACAAAAAACATCACAGATAGACGATCAAAACTACATAACAACTAAACATTCAGAATTAGTACCCATAATATTACAAGATGAAGTGATGAAGGCTGTAAAAACACAGAAATTAGACAAAGCCCCAGGTTCAGACCAAATATCTAATGAGATAATAAAACACGCAATGCCAGTGCTCGCTCCCATCATAACGAATTTATTCAACGATATATTAGCAACCGAAACCATTCCTAATGATTGGACAAAATCCACTATCACCTTGTTACACAAGAAAGGGGACAAGGGAAACATAGGCAACTACAGACCAATAAGTTTGATGTCGAACATCTATAAGATCTTTTCAAAAATCATATTATCACGGATTACTGTAGCACTCGACGAAAACCAACCGAAAGAGCAGGCGGGTTTTCGCAGCAAATTCTCGACGATAGACCATATTCACGTAGTTAGGCAGGTCCTTCAAAAGTACAAAGAATACAATAAGGCTTACTACTTAGGGTTCGTTGATTTCAACAAGGCTTTCGACTCCGTAGATCATAGTAGCATCTGGAAGGCATTAGAAAGCCAGGGAGTACATGCTAAGTATATCCGGATACTAGAGAAAATCTATTTGAGAAGTAGCGCCAAAGTTAAACTGGAAAGAACAGGGGAAGAATTTCCCATCGAAAGAGGCGTCAGACAAGGAGACCCAATATCACCGAAATTATTCTCTGCAGTTCTAGAAATGGTGTTTAGAAATTTGCGATGGGATGACATTGGGCTCAACATTAATGGAGTAAAACTTAACCATCTACGCTTTGCAGACGATATTATACTGTTTTCGGAGACTCCAGATAGCTTAGAACACATGCTACAACAACTGTCAGATGAAAGTGCCAAAGTAGGCTTAGCAATTAACACATCAAAAACGAACGTTATGACAAACTCGGCTAAAATAGACATTAAAATAAATTATGGACAAATGGAAATAAAATATGTTAATGAATACATATATCTAGGTCAACTATTGTCTACAGAAGATACAATGCAAAAGGAAATAGATAGAAGAATAACAAGCAGTTGGAAACGGTTTTGGTCATTGAGTGAGGTGTTGAAGGACAAGGATATGCCTATTAAAGACAAAAGAAGAGTGTTTAACACATGTGTTCTGCCATGCTTATCATATGGATGTCAAACCTGGTCATTGAACGATAAACAAACTAAAAAAATCAAAATATGTCAAAATGGAATGGAGAGAAGCATTATGGGAGTGAAAAGAAAGGACAAGGTGAAATTACAGATTATAAAGAGCAAAACAAAATTTGAAAACATATACACAACATACAAACGCCTTAAATGGAGGTGGACAGGACACATGCTAAGAGAAAGGATAGAGAAGTGGACACATCTTATTACAGAATGGTACCCGCGTGATAGCAGAAGAAGTAAAGGTAGACCAGCTACACGTTGGGAAGACGATTTCAAAAAGATTGCTGGACCAGCATGGACACGAGTGGCGAAGAATAAAATAAAATGGAAAGCTTTAGAGGAGGCTTTTGTCGAAGGACAAGCTGAAAAAAAAAACCACTTTAGTTTTAGAATAAAGTAAATGTAATTTTCAGCAATAAAGGCTTATTATTATTATTATTATCCTTTTTTTAGAAATGGCAACCTGATCTAATTTAAATTACCAAAATAGAGCTTCTCCATTAATAGAACAAATTATTTGAAAAAAAAGATTTCAGAAATAATAAATAAAATTATTCCTCACCGTAAACCTTTTGATACTATAATAGTATGTTTTCCTTGGAATGTTCTTTCTCGACAAATATCTCGTCATCATTAAAATATAGTTAATAATACGATAATATATCCAATAAATAATAAGTTTATATTAAAATTATGAAATCATTTTACTAAACCAGTTACTAAGGTTATTACTCCAATAGCTCCTGTTAAGGGTCAAGGTCTATAGTCAACTAAGTGATAGGGATGATTATGATTAGACATTAATTTACTTCTCTAGAATAAAGAGTTCTTAAAATAGAAATTACATAAGATTGAATAATTGCTACGGCAGATTCAAGAATTAATAATAAAATTTGAACAATAATTAAAATAATTAATAAATAATTAAGTATTTTAATACCTGTATTACTTAATAAAGTTAAAAGTAAATGGCCTGCAATTATATTAGCTGTTAATCGAACTGCTAAAGTTCCAGGTCGAATAATATTACTAATAGTTTCAATTAGTACTATAAAAGGTATTAAAATAGTTGGTGTTCCCTGAGGAATTATATGAATAAATATATGTTGTGTATTATTTAATCATCCATAAATTATAAATCTTAATCATAATGTTAAAGATAATGAAAGGGATATATTAAGATGACTTGTTCTAGTAAAAATATATGGGAATAAACCTAAAAAAATATTAAATAAAATAAAAAAGAATAATGAAATAAAAATAAAAGTTGATCCATTAATTCTATTTGGTTCTAATAAAGTTTTAAATTCATTATGAAGTTTATTAGAAATAAAATTTCATAATAAATAATGACGATTAGGAAAAAATCAGAAAGATAAAGGAATAAATAATAATCCAATAAATGTTCTAATTCAATTAAATGGGAAATTAAATAAATTTGTTGAAGGATCAAAAATTGAAAAAAGATTATTTATCATTTTCAAAAAATTTTTTTAAAATTATTTTTATTAATTTTTTTAAAATTAAAATTATTTTTATAATTATAAATAAAATAATTTATAATTATAAAACTAATAAAAATAGAAATAAAAAATAATAATGAAATTATTCAATTGATAGGTATTATTTGAGGAATAAAAGAATATTACAAAAAGTAATAATTTAAATTTGACATATTTATGTTATTTATTAACTAATTCTTTATCATTAGAAGTAAATGCTAATTTACTATAAAATGGTTTAAGAGACCAGTACTTGCTTTCAGTCATCTAATGAATAATTATTAATTCAATTAATAAAGTTTCTTATAGGGATTCTTTCAATAACAATAGGTATAAAACTATGATTTGCCCCACAAATTTCAGAACATTGACCATAATAAATTCCAGGACGATTAATAAAAAATCTAGTTTGATTTAATCGTCCTGGATTAGCGTCAATTTTTACTCCTAATGATGGAATTGTTCAAGAGTGAATTACATCTGTAGCTGTAACTAAAATACGAATTTGATTATTTATAGGTAAAATAATTCGATTATCAACATCTAAAAGTCGAAAATTATTTAAATTTTCATTAGATTGAATTATATATGAATCAAATTCAATGTTATTAAAATCAGAATATTCATATCTTCAATATCATTGATGTCCAATTGATTTTAATGTAATTAAAGGATTATTAAGTTCATCTATAAATTAATTTTTAACAAAAACAAAAACCGACTTCTAACAACGAACGGTGTCAAGCTAATGCTAATACAACACCTTTACTACAATATCTAATTACTAAGCCTGTTCTACTGAGCACCGACTTCAAAATTATAAAATCTTTGTAAAATTATTTTTCACTTTTTAGTTCGTTGTTAGAAGTCGGTTTTTGTTTTTGTTAAAAAATAATTTATTTTACGATTTTAAGTGATGGGTAGATCTTAAAATGATGCTTCTTGAACGAGTGGTGATGGTGGTGGTAGTGGTTGTCAACGAGTGGTTGTGGTTGTCCCATGTAAAACTTCATTTAATTAGGGTTTATTTTTGCGCAAAGTAACATTTTGGTATATTGACAAGAACATACATAAAAAGTATTCGGGCGAATTGGGAATCTCCCTTTTTTGAAGTTGGTTGAAAATGAGAACATTCTCTTTTTTGAGGTTGATTGAAAAGAAATGTAACGATCAGGAATCTCACTTCTGACATCGAGTTAAAAAGTTTTTGCTTGTAACTATTACAGTATAATCAATTTTTTACCAAAAAAAACAAACTTTCTCAAATTTCACCGGATTCCATAATCGGAATCTAGCCAAACTTTCACCAAATTATTCTTGAAGTGTATCCTTTCAAATAAAATAAGAATCATCAAAATCAGTTTGCGCGACATTAAGTTATGCGTCTATTTGTCGCGCACATACCTAATGCAAATTTAAGACTTATGTGATTTTCTCATGGATACCATTGTCAGACATGGACCAAAAAAAAATGGGACCATTCGGGAAGCTTCACCTTTCAAATAAAAAAAAAATATCAAAATCGGTTCACCCAGTCAAAAGTTATGAGGTAACAAACATAAAAAAAAAATAATAAAAAAAAAAATTAAAAAATAAAAAATACAGTCGAATTGATAACCTCCTTTTCTTACAGAAGTCGGTTAAAAATATATAACAATCGTAATGATGGAAGTGCAATAAAAATTAAAGTAATAGCTGGTAAAATAGTTCAAATTAATTCAATTATTTGACCCTCTAATAAAAATCGATTAATATAATTATTGAAAAATAAATTTATTATTAAATATGCTACTAAAATTGTAATTATAATTAAAATAATTAATGTATGGTCATGAAAAAAAATAATTTGTTCTATTAATGGAGAAGCTCTATTTTGGTAATTTAAATTAGATCAGGTTGCCATTTCTAAAAAAAGGATATATATAAATGGGGTTTAAATCCATTACATATAATCTGCCATATTAGAAATTTCTTAAAATAGGAAATTCATTATAAGAATGTTCAGAAGGAGGTAAATTTTGATATCATTCAATAGAGGATGGTATATTTAATGAAAATAGGATTATTCGTTGATTAATTATTGATTCTCAAATAATAATAATAATTAAAATTATGGAAAATAATGAAATATATGAACCAAATGAAGAAATAATAGGCCTAGTGTCCGGGGAACCGGCAAGCCAGGCACGCACTGAGGAGGTGCGGGTAGCCGCAATGGAGTTGTGGGAAACTCGGCTGGCAACACCAACTGCCGGCCTGAGGACGATCGAGGCTGTTCGTCCAGTGTTCCGCCAGTGGTTAGCGCGGCGTCACGGCGTCCTAACCTTCCGCATGACACAGGTGCTCACGGGGCATGGCTGCTTCGGGGGTTACTTGTGTCGGATCGCCGGGAGGGAGCCCGACGCTCGCTGCCACCACTGCGACGACTGCCTCGATGAGACGGCCCAGCACACGTTGGAGGTGTGCTCAGCCTGGGCGTCTCAACGTCGCGCTTTGCGCGACGTCATAGGGGACGACCTTTCCCTGCCGGCCGTGGTCAAGGCTATGGCCGGCAGCGAGACGTCGTGGGATGCGGTCTCATCCTTCTGCGAGGCAGTGGTGCTCGAGAAGGAGTCGGCGGAACGGGCGAGGGAGGCTTTTGCCGAAGTCGCCATCCGCAGTAAGAGACCGGGTCGCCGGAGGGCGGCACACGATCGCCGCCTTCCGCCCTAATGTGCTAGAGGGCGGTCAGCTTGGGGAAGCTGACCGCCTACCAACCTGGCCCGAGTAGGCGCGCACAGGTTGCTCCCGCGCGCTACTCCGAGCAGGCCGTCGAGGGTGCCCACACACCCTTGACTCCGCGACGTGCCTTGCAGGCTCCCGCCGCCGCGTTTCGCGGAAGACTCACGTCCCCGTGTCTCGCGGCCAGTGGCGGTCGAGGAGGAGCACCGTGAGGTTTTAGTGGGTATTGGGATTGGCCTTCAGCCGGTCCACGAGTCCCACATAACCCGCTCGAGTCCCCACTCGGGCCGGTATCCGTCAAAAGGCCTTGGTGAAAGTTCCTTTAAGGTTTCCCGATCTGCTGGCAACCTTCCTTATCACCGCTAGGCTGTCCACCACCTGATTTTGTAGGTCAGACGCAAGTATGGCTTCGTCCTGCTCTTTCTCGGATGGTAGAGACATGTCCGAGAGCCTGGAGCTAGCCCTGGCCAGTACGGCCGCAGCGCTGTCAGACACCTCCTGTTCTGACCTCAGCGGCAACTCCTTCCTTTCTGCCTCACCGAGACCTTTCCGTCTCCTCATGGCAACCACTTTTGGCGCCGGTCTATCTGGCTCTCCTTCACCAGAAGACCCCGACTGATCGATCGGCTTCCGAGGCCTCTTCCGCCTGTCCTTCAGGTATTGTGCCCGTGTCCTTGACTTCTCTGACACCATCGACACAAAACTTTCAGTATCTGAGTCCTTTGACTCCAACACTCCCCACAACCGTCCATATGATGATCCGGACCCTCGTCTCGACCTGACACTACCGACAGTCGACATTCCGTCATCAACGTCCAATCTGGTCAGAACCACTCTCGGCTCCTTCCACACTCCTACGTTCTGGCCATCACCAACTGACCCCTCCGCAGCGACACTCGAAACAGACACTCTTCGAGACGCCGCAACAACACCAACAACTTCCTCCGCCTTAAGCACATCTACTCCTCCCTTCTCAGGCAACATCACATCGCCGCCCTTCTCGGGCTCAACACACTCCACCTCATCGTTTTGGTTTTTTGTTTTTAGAAATTGTGTTGAACATGTTGTTCCCACGAGTGTGGGGGAAAAACGCTTGTTCCGCCGACTCCTTCTCGAGCACCACTGCCTTGCAGAAGGATGAGACCGCATCCCACCACGTCTCGCTGCCGGCCATAGCCTTGACCACGGCTTGTCACGCCACTTACCGCCAGCACCTTCCCGCGCATTCCCGCGGGTTGTATACCACCTTGAAGGCCCCTCGGAGCCCGAACGATCGACACCAGTTTCAACTGAATCCGAGCGGGGAAAACTGAAAAAATCGGTTTTCGCCACTTACCGCCCGCACCTTCCCGCGCATTCCCACGGGTTGTATACCACCTTGAAGGCCCCTCGGAGCCCGAACGATCGACACCAGTTTCAACTGAATCCGAGCGGGGAAAACTGAAAAAATCGGTTTTCGCCACTTACCGCCCGCACCTTCCCGCACATTCCCGCGGGTTTTATACCACCTTGAAGGCCCCTCGGAGCCCGAACGATCGACACCAGTTTCAACTGAATCCGAGCGGGGAAAAGTGAAAAAATCGGTTTTCGCCACTTACCGCCCGCACCTTCAACTTCCAACTTCGGGTTGTATACCACCTTGAAGGCCCCTCGGAGCCCGAACGATCGACACCAGTTTCAACTGAATCCGAGCGGGGAAAACTGAAAAAATCGGTTTTCGCCACTAACCGCCGGCACCTTCCCGCGCATTCCCGCGGGTTGTATACCACCTTGAAGGCCTCTCGGAGCCCGAACGATCAACACCAGTTTCAACTGAATCCGAGCGGGGAAAACTGAAAAAATAGGTTTTCGTCACTTACCGCCGGCACCTTCCCGCACATTCCCGCGGGTTGTATACCACCTTGAAGGCCCCTCGGAGCCCGAACGATCGACACCAGTTTCAACTGAATCCGAGCGGAGAAAAGTGAAAAAATCGGTTTTCGCCACTTACCGCCCGCACCTTCACCTTCCAACTTCGGGTTGTATACCACCTTGAAGGCCCCTCGGAGCCCGAACGATCGACACCAGTTTCAACTGAATCCGAGCGGGGAAAACTGAAAAAATCGGTTTTCGCCACTAACCGCCGGCACCTTCCCGCGGGTTGTATACCACCTTGAAGGCCCCTCGAAGCCCGAACGATCGACACCAGTTTCAACTGAATCCGAGCGGGGAAAACTGAAAAAATCGGTTTTTGCCACTTACCGCCCGCACCTTCCCGCGCATTCCCGCGGGTTGTATACCACCTTGAAGGCCCCTCGAAGCCCGAACGATCGACACCAGTTTCAACTGAATCCGAGCGGGGAAAACTGAAAAAATCGATTTTCGCCACTAACCGCCGGCACCTTCCCGCGCATTCCCGCGGGTTGTATACCACCTTGAAGGCCCCTCGGAGACCGAACGATCGACACCAGTTTCAACTGAATCCGAGCGGGGAAAACTGAAAAAATCGGTTTTCGCCACTTACCGCCGCGCATTCCCGCGGGTTGTTTACCACCTTGAAGGCCCCTCTTTCAGTTTTCCCCGCTCGGATTCAGTTGAAACTGGTGTCGATCGTTCGGGCTCCGAGGGGCCTTCAAGGAGGTATACAACCCGTGGGAATGCGCGGGAAGGTGCCGGCGGTAAGTGGCGAAAACCGATTTTTTCCAACCCGCGGGAATGCGCGGGAAGGTGCGGGCGGTAAGTGACGAAAACCGATTTATTCCAACCCGCGGGAATGCGCGGGAAGGTGCCAGCGGTAAGTGGCGAAAACCGATTTTTTCCAACCCGCGGGAATGCGCGGGAAGGTGCGGGCGGTAAGTGGCGAAAACCGATTTTTTCAGTTTTCCCCGCTCGGATTCAGTTGAAACTGGTGTCGATCGTTCGGGCTTCGAGGGGCCTTCAAGGTGGTATACAACCCGCGGGAATGCGCGGGAAGGTGCCGGCGGTAAGTGGCGAAAACCGATTTTTTCAGTTTTCCCCGCTCGGATTCAGTTGATACTGGTGTCGATCGTTCGTGCTCCGAGGGGCTTTCAAGGTGGTATAAAACCCGCGGGAATGCGCGGGAAGGTGCCGGCAGTAAGTGGCGAAAACCGATTTTTTCAGTTTTCCCCGCTCGGATTCAGTTGAAACTGGTGTCGATGGCGGTAAGTGGCGAAAACCGATTTTTTTCAGTTTTCCCCGCTCGGATTCAGTTGAAACTGGTGTCGATCGTTCGGGCTCCGAGGGGCCTTCAAGGTGGTATACAACCCGCGGGAATGCGCGGGAAGGTGCGGGCGGTAAGTGGAAAAAACCGATTTTTTCAGTTTTCCCCGCTCGGATTCAGTTGATACTGGTGTCGATCGTTCGGGCTTCGAGAGGCCTTCAAGGTGGTATACAACCCGCGGGAATGCGCGGGAAGGTGCCGGCGGTTAGTGGCGAAAACCGATTTTTTCAGTTTTCCCCGCTCGGATTCAGTTGAAACTGGTGTCGATCGTTCGGGCTCCGAGGGGCTTTCAAGGTGGTATAAAACCCGCGGGAATGCGCGGGAAGGTGCCGGCAGTAAGTGGCGAAAACCGATTTTTTCAGTTTTCCCCGCTCGGATTCAGTTGAAACTGGTGTCGATGGCGGTAAGTGGCGAAATCATTCAATAGAGGATGGTATATTTAATGAAAATAGGATTATTCGTTGATTAATTATTGATTCTCAAATAATAATAATAATTAAAATTATGGAAAATAATGAAATATATGAACCAAATGAAGAAATAATAGGCCTAGTGTCCGGGGAACCGGCAAGCCAGGCACGCACTGAGGAGGTGCGGGTAGCCGCAATGGAGTTGTGGGAAACTCGGCTGGCAACACCAACTGCCGGCCTGAGGACGATCGAGGCTGTTCGTCCAGTGTTCCGCCAGTGGTTAGCGCGGCGTCACGGCGTCCTAACCTTCCGCATGACACAGGTGCTCACGGGGCATGGCTGCTTCGGGGGTTACTTGTGTCGGATCGCCGGGAGGGAGCCCGACGCTCGCTGCCACCACTGCGACGACTGCCTCGATGAGACGGCCCAGCACACGTTGGAGGTGTGCTCAGCCTGGGCGTCTCAACGTCGCGCTTTGCGCGACGTCATAGGGGACGACCTTTCCCTGCCGGCCGTGGTCAAGGCTATGGCCGGCAGCGAGACGTCGTGGGATGCGGTCTCATCCTTCTGCGAGGCAGTGGTGCTCGAGAAGGAGTCGGCGGAACGGGCGAGGGAGGCTTTTGCCGAAGTCGCCATCCGCAGTAAGAGACCGGGTCGCCGGAGGGCGGCACACGATCGCCGCCTTCCGCCCTAATGTGCTAGAGGGCGGTCAGCTTGGGGAAGCTGACCGCCTACCAACCTGGCCCGAGTAGGCGCGCACAGGTTGCTCCCGCGCGCTACTCCGAGCAGGCCGTCGAGGGTGCCCACACACCCTTGACTCCGCGACGTGCCTTGCAGGCTCCCGCCGCCGCGTTTCGCGGAAGACTCACGTCCCCGTGTCTCGCGGCCAGTGGCGGTCGAGGAGGAGCACCGTGAGGTTTTAGTGGGTATTGGGATTGGCCTTCAGCCGGTCCACGAGTCCCACATAACCCGCTCGAGTCCCCACTCGGGCCGGTATCCGTCAAAAGGCCTTGGTGAAAGTTCCTTTAAGGTTTCCCGATCTGCTGGCAACCTTCCTTATCACCGCTAGGCTGTCCACCACCTGATTTTGTAGGTCAGACGCAAGTATGGCTTCGTCCTGCTCTTTCTCGGATGGTAGAGACATGTCCGAGAGCCTGGAGCTAGCCCTGGCCAGTACGGCCGCAGCGCTGTCAGACACCTCCTGTTCTGACCTCAGCGGCAACTCCTTCCTTTCTGCCTCACCGAGACCTTTCCGTCTCCTCATGGCAACCACTTTTGGCGCCGGTCTATCTGGCTCTCCTTCACCAGAAGACCCCGACTGATCGATCGGCTTCCGAGGCCTCTTCCGCCTGTCCTTCAGGTATTGTGCCCGTGTCCTTGACTTCTCTGACACCATCGACACAAAACTTTCAGTATCTGAGTCCTTTGACTCCAACACTCCCCACAACCGTCCATATGATGATCCGGACCCTCGTCTCGACCTGACACTACCGACAGTCGACATTCCGTCATCAACGTCCAATCTGGTCAGAACCACTCTCGGCTCCTTCCACACTCCTACGTTCTGGCCATCACCAACTGACCCCTCCGCAGCGACACTCGAAACAGACACTCTTCGAGACGCCGCAACAACACCAACAACTTCCTCCGCCTTAAGCACATCTACTCCTCCCTTCTCAGGCAACATCACATCGCCGCCCTTCTCGGGCTCAACACACTCCACCTCATCGTTTTGGTTTTTTGTTTTTAGAAATTGTGTTGAACATGTTGTTCCCACGAGTGTGGGGGAAAAACGCTTGTTCCGCCGACTCCTTCTCGAGCACCACTGCCTTGCAGAAGGATGAGACCGCATCCCACCACGTCTCGCTGCCGGCCATAGCCTTGACCACGGCTTGTCACGCCACTTACCGCCAGCACCTTCCCGCGCATTCCCGCGGGTTGTATACCACCTTGAAGGCCCCTCGGAGCCCGAACGATCGACACCAGTTTCAACTGAATCCGAGCGGGGAAAACTGAAAAAATCGGTTTTCGCCACTTACCGCCCGCACCTTCCCGCGCATTCCCACGGGTTGTATACCACCTTGAAGGCCCCTCGGAGCCCGAACGATCGACACCAGTTTCAACTGAATCCGAGCGGGGAAAACTGAAAAAATCGGTTTTCGCCACTTACCGCCCGCACCTTCCCGCACATTCCCGCGGGTTTTATACCACCTTGAAGGCCCCTCGGAGCCCGAACGATCGACACCAGTTTCAACTGAATCCGAGCGGGGAAAAGTGAAAAAATCGGTTTTCGCCACTTACCGCCCGCACCTTCAACTTCCAACTTCGGGTTGTATACCACCTTGAAGGCCCCTCGGAGCCCGAACGATCGACACCAGTTTCAACTGAATCCGAGCGGGGAAAACTGAAAAAATCGGTTTTCGCCACTAACCGCCGGCACCTTCCCGCGCATTCCCGCGGGTTGTATACCACCTTGAAGGCCTCTCGGAGCCCGAACGATCAACACCAGTTTCAACTGAATCCGAGCGGGGAAAACTGAAAAAATAGGTTTTCGTCACTTACCGCCGGCACCTTCCCGCACATTCCCGCGGGTTGTATACCACCTTGAAGGCCCCTCGGAGCCCGAACGATCGACACCAGTTTCAACTGAATCCGAGCGGAGAAAAGTGAAAAAATCGGTTTTCGCCACTTACCGCCCGCACCTTCACCTTCCAACTTCGGGTTGTATACCACCTTGAAGGCCCCTCGGAGCCCGAACGATCGACACCAGTTTCAACTGAATCCGAGCGGGGAAAACTGAAAAAATCGGTTTTCGCCACTAACCGCCGGCACCTTCCCGCGCATTCCCGCGGGTTGTATACCACCTTGAAGGCCTCTCGGAGCCCGAACGATCAACACCAGTTTCAACTGAATCCGAGCGGGGAAAACTGAAAAAATAGGTTTTCGTCACTTACCGCCGGCACCTTCCCGCACATTCCCGCGGGTTGTATACCACCTTGAAGGCCCCTCGGAGCCCGAACGATCGACACCAGTTTCAACTGAATCCGAGCGGAGAAAAGTGAAAAAATCGGTTTTCGCCACTTACCGCCCGCACCTTCACCTTCCAACTTCGGGTTGTATACCACCTTGAAGGCCCCTCGGAGCCCGAACGATCGACACCAGTTTCAACTGAATCCGAGCGGGGAAAACTGAAAAAATCGGTTTTCGCCACTAACCGCCGGCACCTTCCCGCGGGTTGTATACCACCTTGAAGGCCCCTCGAAGCCCGAACGATCGACACCAGTTTCAACTGAATCCGAGCGGGGAAAACTGAAAAAATCGGTTTTTGCCACTTACCGCCCGCACCTTCCCGCGCATTCCCGCGGGTTGTATACCACCTTGAAGGCCCCTCGAAGCCCGAACGATCGACACCAGTTTCAACTGAATCCGAGCGGGGAAAACTGAAAAAATCGATTTTCGCCACTAACCGCCGGCACCTTCCCGCGCATTCCCGCGGGTTGTATACCACCTTGAAGGCCCCTCGGAGACCGAACGATCGACACCAGTTTCAACTGAATCCGAGCGGGGAAAACTGAAAAAATCGGTTTTCGCCACTTACCGCCGCGCATTCCCGCGGGTTGTTTACCACCTTGAAGGCCCCTCTTTCAGTTTTCCCCGCTCGGATTCAGTTGAAACTGGTGTCGATCGTTCGGGCTCCGAGGGGCCTTCAAGGAGGTATACAACCCGTGGGAATGCGCGGGAAGGTGCCGGCGGTAAGTGGCGAAAACCGATTTTTTCCAACCCGCGGGAATGCGCGGGAAGGTGCGGGCGGTAAGTGACGAAAACCGATTTATTCCAACCCGCGGGAATGCGCGGGAAGGTGCCAGCGGTAAGTGGCGAAAACCGATTTTTTCCAACCCGCGGGAATGCGCGGGAAGGTGCGGGCGGTAAGTGGCGAAAACCGATTTTTTCAGTTTTCCCCGCTCGGATTCAGTTGAAACTGGTGTCGATCGTTCGGGCTTCGAGGGGCCTTCAAGGTGGTATACAACCCGCGGGAATGCGCGGGAAGGTGCCGGCGGTAAGTGGCGAAAACCGATTTTTTCAGTTTTCCCCGCTCGGATTCAGTTGAAACTGGTGTCGATGGCGGTAAGTGGCGAAAACCGATTTTTCAGTTTTCCCCGCTCGGATTCAGTTGAAACTGGTGTCGATCGTTCGGACTCCGAGGGGCCTTCAAGGTGGTATACAACCCGCGGGAATGCGCGGGAAGGTGCGGGCGGTAAGTGGCGAAAACCGATTTTTTCACTTTTCCCCGCTCGGATTCAGTTGAAACTGGTGTCGATCGTTCGGGCTCCGAGGGGCCTTCAAGGTGGTATACAACCCGCGGGAATGCGCGGGAAGGTGCGGGCGGTAAGTGGAAAAAACCGATTTTTTCAGTTTTCCCCGCTCGGATTCAGTTGAAACTGGTGTCGATCGTTCGGGCTCCGAGGGGCCTTCAAGGTGGTATACAACCCGCGGGAATGCACGGGAAGGTGCGGGCGGTAAGTGGCGAAAACCGATTTTTTCAGTTTTCCCCGCTCGGATTCAGTTGATACTGGTGTCGATCGTTCGTGCTCCGAGGGGCTTTCAAGGTGGTATAAAACCCGCGGGAATGCGCGGGAAGGTGCCGGCAGTAAGTGGCGAAAACCGATTTTTTCAGTTTTCCCCGCTCGGATTCAGTTGAAACTGGTGTCGATGGCGGTAAGTGGCGAAAACCGATTTTTTTCAGTTTTCCCCGCTCGGATTCAGTTGAAACTGGTGTCGATCGTTCGGGCTCCGAGGGGCCTTCAAGGTGGTATACAACCCGCGGGAATGCGCGGGAAGGTGCGGGCGGTAAGTGGCGAAAACCGATTTTTTCAGTTTTCCCCGCTCGGATTCAGTTGATACTGGTGTCGATCGTTCGTGCTCCGAGGGGCTTTCAAGGTGGTATAAAACCCGCGGGAATGCGCGGGAAGGTGCCGGCAGTAAGTGGCGAAAACCGATTTTTTCAGTTTTCCCCGCTCGGATTCAGTTGAAACTGGTGTCGATGGCGGTAAGTGGCGAAAACCGATTTTTTTCAGTTTTCCCCGCTCGGATTCAGTTGAAACTGGTGTCGATCGTTCGGGCTCCGAGGGGCCTTCAAGGTGGTATACAACCCGCGGGAATGCGCGGGAAGGTGCGGGCGGTAAGTGGAAAAAACCGATTTTTTCAGTTTTCCCCGCTCGGATTCAGTTGATACTGGTGTCGATCGTTCGGGCTTCGAGAGGCCTTCAAGGTGGTATACAACCCACGGGAATGCGCGGGAAGGTGCCGGCGGTTAGTGGCGAAAACCGATTTTTTCAGTTTTCCCCGCTCGGATTCAGTTGAAACTGGTGTCGATCGTTCGGGCTCCGAGGGGCTTTCAAGGTGGTATAAAACCCGCGGGAATGCGCGGGAAGGTGCCGGCAGTAAGTGGCGAAAACCGATTTTTTCAGTTTTCCCCGCTCGGATTCAGTTGAAACTGGTGTCGATGGCGGTAAGTGGCGAAAACCGATTTTTTCAGTTTTCCCCGCTCGGATTCAGTTGAAACTGGTGTCGATCGTTCGGGCTCCGAGGGGCCTTCAAGGTGGTATACAACCCGCGGGAATGCGCGGGAAGGTGCGGGCGGTAAGTGGAAAAAACCGATTTTTTCAGTTTTCCCCGCTCGGATTCAGTTGATACTGGTGTCGATCGTTCGGGCTTCGAGGGGCCTTCAAGGTGGTATACAACCCGCGGGAATGCGCGGGAAGGTGCCGGCGGTTAGTGGCGAAAACCGATTTTTTCAGTTTTCCCCGCTCGGATTCAGTTGAAACTGGTGTCGATCGTTCGGGCTCCGAGGGGCCTTCAAGGTGGTATACAACCCGCGGGAATGTGCGGGAAGGTGCGGGCGGTAAGTGGCGAAAACCGATTTTTTCACTTTTCCCCGCTCGGATTCAGTTGAAACTGGTGTCGATCGTTCGGGCTCCGAGGGGCCTTCAAGGTGGTATACAACCCGCGGGAATGCGCGGGAAGGTGCGGGCGGTAAGTGGAAAAAACCGATTTTTTCAGTTTTCCCCGCTCGGATTCAGTTGAAACTGGTGTCGATGGCGGTAAGTGGCGAAAACCGATTTTTTCAGTTTTCCCCGCTCGGATTCAGTTGAAACTGGTGTCGATCGTTCGGACTCCGAGGGGCCTTCAAGGTGGTATACAACCCGCGGGAATGCGCGGGAAGGTGCGGGCGGTAAGTGGCGAAAACCGATTTTTTCACTTTTCCCCGCTCGGATTCAGTTGAAACTGGTGTCGATCGTTCGGGCTCCGAGGGGCCTTCAAGGTGGTATACAACCCGCGGGAATGCGCGGGAAGGTGCCGGCGGTAAGTGGCGAAAACCGATTTTTTCCAACCCGCGGGAATGTGCGGGAAGGTGCGGGCGGTAAGTGGCGAAAACCGATTTTTTCAGTTTTCCCCGCTCGGATTCAGTTGAAACTGACGTCGATCGTTCGGGCTCCGAGGGGCCTTCAAGGTGGTATACAACCCGCGGGAATGCGCGGGAAGGTGCCGGCGGTAAGTGGCGAAAACCGATTTTTTCCAACCCGCAGGAATGTGCGGGAAGGTGCGGGCGGTAAGTGGCGAAAACCGATTTTTTCAGTTTTCCCCGCTCGGAATAGACATCGGCCAGGTCTAATATCCCAGCTGGGCCTGAGGAGGTGCAACACATGGAAGACCAATAATGGCTCTCCGCGTGTTGCATGCGAACATTAACCACTGTGCTAGGGCCCAGGACTTATTGGTCCAAAGCCTGGCGCAGTGGTCTATCCAGGTGGCGGTTGTTTCGGAGCCCTGCAGCGTTCCCGACAGAGACAACTGGGTAGCCGACAACACCGGGGTGGTGACTATTATCACCCAGGTCGCCGCGGGCTCCCCGCCTTTCTCACGTGTAGAGAGAGGTGTGGGATGCGTCGCCGCACTTGTCGGCAACCTAGTTGTCGTAGGGGTCTACTTTTCCCCCAATCGAACTCTCGCGGAGTTTGAAGAGTTCCTTATACGATTGGGGGAAATGGTAGAGCGATTTCGTCCGGCGGAGATGTTGGTGGCCGGCGATCTCAACGCGAAGTCCAGCGTGTGGGGCTTCGCAACGACGGATGTGCGTGGTGTGACGCTGTCGGAGTGGGTTGTTGCCACCGGTTTGTCTGTGCTCAACCGAGCGACCAAGAACACGTGTGTGCGAAGGCTGGGCGGATCCGTCGTGGACGTTTCGGTCGCGAGCCCGGCCCTAGCATGTCGTGTTCGGGGCTGGCGAGTGCTGGATGATGTGGAGACTCTCTCGGATCACCTCTACATCTTGTACGAGATCTCCATACATCCTGCGGTGCCACCAGCCCCCAGTCCAAACTCGCGAGAGTACGGACCGCGGTGGCAACTGGGTCGTCTCGATAGGGAGTTGTTGGAGGAGGCCGCGATAGTGGAATCCTGGCTGCCCCAGAGCTTGGCGTCTGCAGAAGACGCCGCATCCTGGGCGTAGGGGGCGCTGACGCGTATCTGTGACGCGTCAATGCCCCGTTCCGGGCGCCGCCCTCAACGGCGGCAAGTGTACTGGTGGTCGTGGGAGATCGCGCAACTGCGTAACACCTGCGTTGCGGCGAGACGCCAGTACAGCCACTATCGCAGACGGGTACAGAAGGTGCAGGAGGAGGAAGACCGACTGTACCGCGTCTATGTCGAGGCGAGAACGCAGCTGCAGGAGGAGATCGGTCGTGTGAAAGGCGAGTCGCACGACCGGTTGATCGCGGGGATAGACTTAGACCCGTACGGCACACCTTACCGAATGGTGCTCGGTAAGTTAGTAGCTCGGTAGCCAGGAGGCTACAACACCATTTGGAGGGGACAGGTCCGGACCTCTCGGACGACCAGTATGGCTTCCGTCGGGGGCGATCGACGGTGGATGCCATACTGGAGGTAAAGACCTATGCGCAGGATGCGGTGGCCCGAGGCAATGGAGTCTTGGCGGTGTCTTTAGACATCGCCAACGCCTTCAACTCCCTGCCATGGCCCTGCATAAAGGAGGCACTGTTATACTATCGTGTGCCTCCATACCTGCGCCGCGTCATCGGGGCTTACCTGTCCGGTAGGTCTGTGACCTTTCCAGCTCCTGGAGGAGGTTGGAAGGAGTTCGTTGTGTCGGCCGGTGTTCCACAAGGATCGGTGCTGGGTCCGATCCTCTGGAACATCGGATACGACTGGGTGCTGCGGGGCGGCACCCTGAGGGGGATAAAGGTCCTCTGTTACGCCGATGACACGCTGGTCTTGGCGCAGCAGTGGACCTATCGAGAGGCGGCGGTCCTCGCGACTGCTGGAGTTGTGGAGGTAGTCGGCCGCATAAAGCGGCTGGGCTTGGAAGTCTCCCTCAACAAGTCCGAGGCAATCTACTTCCATGCTCCTCGAAAGGGCCCACCGGCAGATGCCCACATCGTCGTCGGTGGCGTCAAAATTGACGTTGCCCGGAGCATGAAGTACCTCGGACTTGTTCTGGATGGTCGGTGGAGTTTTCGGGGCCGCTTTACATCTTTGGCCCCGAAACTGTTGAAGACAGCGACGGCACTGGCGCGCCTTTTGCCCAATGTGGATGGGCCGAGCGCCTCTAGCCGTCGGCTGTACACCGGAGTGGTCCGATCCGACCGGCACAACATCACTCTGCTGCGACGTGCGCAGAGGGCGATGGTTATCCGGGCGATACGGGGGTACCGGACCATCTCCGGTGAAGTGGCGTGCGTGCTGGCTGGAGTCATGCCGTGGGACCTGGATGCTCTTTCTCTGGCGTCGGTCTATTGCCGGCGTCGAGGCCTAGCGTCCGGGGAACCGGCAAGCCAAGCACGCACTGAGGAGGCGCGGGTAGCCGCGGTTGAAATGTGGGAAACTCGGCTGGCAAATCCATCTGCCGGCCTGAGGAAGATCGAGGCTGTTCGTCCAGTGTTCCGCCAGTGGTTAGCGCAGCGTCACGGCGTCCTAACCTTCCGCATGACACAGGTGCTCTCGGGGCATGGCTGCTTCGGGGGTTACTTGTGTCGGATCGCCGGGACGGAGCCCGACGCTCGCTGCCACCACTGCGACGACTGCCTCGATGAGACGGCCCAGCACACGTTGGAGGTGTGCTCAGCCTGGGCGTCTCAACGTCGCGCTTTGCGCGACGTCATAGGGGACGACCTTTCCCTGCCGGCCGTGGTCAAGGCTATGGCCGGCAGCGAGACGTCGTGGGATGCGGTCTCATCCTTCTGCGAGGCAGTGGTGCTCGAGAAGGAGTCGGCGGAACGGGCGAGGGAGGCTTTTGCCGAAGTCGCCATCCGCCGTAAGAGACCGGGTCGCCGGAGGGCGGCACACGATCGCCGCCTTCCGCCCTAATGTGCTAGAGGGCGGTCAGCTTGGGGAAGCTGACCGCCTACCAACCTGGCCCGATTAGGCGCGCACAGGTTGCTCCCGCGCGCTACTCCGAGCAGGCCGTCGAGGGTGCCCACACACCCTTGACTCCGCGACGTGCCTTGCAGGCTCCCGCCGCCGCGTTTCGCGGAAGACTCACGTCCCCGTGTCTCGCGGCCAGTGGCGGTCGAGGAGGAGCACCGTGAGGTTTTAGTGGGTATTGGGATAATACTATCCAATTAGCAGAAAATGTTAAATTCTGAGGCATGATTCTCGATAAAAGACTGAACGGAATTGCCCATGCTGAACATGTCAGTAAAAAATGTGAAAACGGCATCAACGCTTTAAGAGCTGTGTCTGGTGTGTGGTGGCGTGCACACCCTTATACTCTCAAACTACTGTACAATGCCATTATCCGTAGTCACATTGACTACGGATTATTTGTTTTAGACCCCTTTAACAAAGTTGCTACTGAAAAACTCAATAGGATCCAATACAAATGCCTACGAATTATTATAGGTGCAATGAAGTCTTCTCCCACCAACGCACTGCAGGTTGAGTGTGTTGATCCTCCTTATCCTATCCGTCGCCAATTCCTGTCTGATCGGTTTGTTGGTAAAATGTTACAGCTGTCATCCCACCCTCTATGGTCCAAGCTATCTGATTTAGCGGACCTCATTCCTCCGGGCAGGCCCCTACCCTACTTGCTCAATAGTTTCCTGAAATTTACCTCTCTTCCTCATCCCTTGTCCTCTTCTCCGTCTAATCCTTAATTCAAAAATTAAAAAAATAAAATTTATATTATAAGATAATAAAATTATTGGTGAAATTTTTTGTCATGTTATTAAAATAAATCTATTAAATCATGATAATCCTTCTATAATATTAGGAAATCAAAAATGAAAAGGAACAGAACCTATTTTTATTAATATTGCAGAATTTATAATAATTGATAATAAATCATTAATAAATATTTTTATAAGAAATAAATTTAATATATACTTTATTGCACTTAAAAATTACATACAAGTAAAACAAAATTGAAAAATTCGTTAACAATGGTGGGCTTATTTCTAAAAGAAATCTCTTCCAGCCAACCAAAGGAAGTGGATATGACTGTCCAACAGCGGGAAGAGATTACAGTGCAGTTTTAAAACAGAGAGAAAAATAAATAAGAAATTAAAAATTATAATAATAATAAAGAAGACACATAATGATTCCAATACATAAATAGCGTATACATATACGTCTAAAGATTGTAATTAAATATTAAATAAATTAATAATAGCAAATACATACATTCTAAATTTATGATAATAAAGAAGTATACATAAATAACATTCATATTTATACTTACATACATACACACATACTTACATACATATATATATATTCATATACATACATAAATACATATACAGGGTGGAAGAGGCTGCGCTTCTTTAATTGAAACTGCATATAGGGTAAAAAATTTCAAACCCGAAGCTAAAGAAATTAATCAAGATGCCTCAACAGTTTGGACGTAGGATTTTTTTTTCATTTCACGATTTTTCTCCATACCTGTATTTCGTGTGACGCACACATACACATACTACTACAAAAATACTACTAAGCGTTGCCAAACTTCTACTTTTCATTCGTCAAAACAAAACCGAACGAGAAAGAACGATATCTCGCGTTCTTTTTCACGCAATTACCTATTTATTATAAATCTAAATAACGTTCAAACCTCTTATTAAAATTGTTTAACAAAATCCTACTTTAAGTCAATTTATTATATCACCTTTATTATGAAATTATTTAGAAATACTGCATGGTTATTGAACCACCCACAAAGTTATATTCAAAATTTTTAACACACAAAATGATATTAAACTACGATAGATAGGTACTTACATTTAACATTAGTTTTACATCGTCGTTGTCGCATTCTCCGTTTACTATCACTAATATTTACATCATAAGTAATATTAAAAACTCAACATTTGTTTGAAATGTCTTAAAAAAATGTATGTTTTGATAGTACACTCAAATACTGACACAATAGTTTCACATTTGAGAAAAATACTCAGTAATCACATCATCACGATCACGAAACATTCATCACGATTTTAGAAATCCGATTAATGATAAAATTAATATTAAACAACATCCAAATAATTTAAAACACTTAATAATTATTCAACGTATAAAATCGAACAAAATAATGTAAATACAACAGAAGTTAGCCGTTCCGCGGCTAAGTTCTGTTCTCACACAGATAATTAAAAACATTGTAATAGTTGCCATTAACTAAAATACTTATCGAATATACTATTAAATTTTTTATTAAGATTTTCATTATTATTTATATTTGTATGATTATTTTGATAGAAAATCGTATAAAAATTAAATATTAAACGAGTTTTATAATGTTACACGAGGACCTGCTAAAACTCAATACGAAATAAATTAATATTTAGTAATTATTTGTAAATAGTATTGATAATTTTATTAATTATTTTAATATCAAATCATGCGTAAAAAGTATAATCTACATTTATTATGAATTATAGTGTTATATTGCACAATTAATCAATATTAAAAATGAATTTTGTTATCTGTACAAAGACACCCCGCTCACGCCGCACCGATTACCGGGGATTTCCATAGAATCGGTGCGGCGC
Organism: Heliconius melpomene rosina; assembly: GCF_056956725.1. Classification (NCBI taxonomy): domain Eukaryota; kingdom Metazoa; phylum Arthropoda; class Insecta; order Lepidoptera; family Nymphalidae; genus Heliconius; species Heliconius melpomene. The sequence continues at coordinate 102,534 of NW_028181880.1, read as the reverse complement.
GTACATTCTGCGCAATAGTAGTTGGGTCGAACTATAGCTGAATGCTATTTACTAAACCAAATAAATACAACGGGTTATGGGCCCAGACCACGTCGTAACAATAATAAAGAAGATTGCATCAATCGTAGAAAATTAGAAATACTGGCGAGATTAAAACAGCGTTACTTCACGCGACGCTTCGGCGTTGGTATTGAAATTTGGAGGTTAAGTTGCCGGGAAGGAATAAAAAAGAAAAACAAGCAAAATAAACAATCACAATGAAAAGGAAACAGCACAGTAATAAAACTGGAAGGAGTAAAAAATTGGAATGCTTGGAAGTTCCAAACCATAATACTACTACGGGGGGAAATTGTGTCATCATCATCCGCATTTATTGTAAAAAGAAATGCTACAATTAAAAGAAATATTAAATGTTTCAAGTGTAATAATATGGGTTATTATCGAGCTGAATGTAATGTGGACAGAAAATGTAATATTTATTGTTAAAAAAAGTGAAAAAAAATGCTATTATTGTAATAATTTTGTAAACATGTTAAAAATGAGTGTTAGTTTAAAACGGGAACATAAAAAATGTGTTTGTAGTGCAACAAAAGTAAAATTAAAAACCTAATAGAAATAATTCAATAAAAGTGTGTGTAAAGTGTATTCCTAAGTGTTGCGTTAATTTAACATCAGCTCGCCGCCGTTGCCTACATACCTACGCTAGTTGCTGCGACTCGATTTCTTGAATGAAGCGTGAGCGACGTTGCCGCTTTGACAGGTAAGTGTGTGAGTGATAATATAACACTTTACAAATGGCGTTTTTTTTTAAAACGATTATTTTATTATTTATTTTGTTTGAAAAAATAACTTTTTCATTTTTGGGAATTATTTTTTTTCTGAATTATATTAGGCTTTTATAGAATAGTTAAAACTGTGGTTTCATTTAAAGTGGTGCCGTCAATTCCACCCTGTATACAAACAAGTGGAGTGCGGTTGTTTTACACACGAGAAAAAAAAAATAAAAAAAAAACTGTCTGAATCCAGTGAATTAATTGTTCACAGTAGTGAGTAAATGTTTTTTCAATTGGGATTTAAAAGACATTAGTGAAGGACTTCTTTGGATAGGGATGGGGAGATCGTTCCAAAGTGATGCGGCGTACACTGTGAATGATTTCTGGAGGAATTTCGTATTGCTCCTAGGTATGTCGAGCGCCGGAACAACGCACAACCGCCTAGAACGTGAGGGACGAGGAAGAATGTTGAAGCGGGAACGTAGGTAAACAGGAAAATTGTGGTAATTAAGGATCTTGAAAAGTAAAGTAAGGATGTGCATATCACGGCGAAGGCGAATTGGGAGCCAATTAAGTTGAGCACGAAGTTGAGAAACGTGGTCATACTTACGTAGATCGTAAATGAAGCGTATGGCGAGATTTTGAAGTCGCTCTAATTTATTAAGTAGCTCCTCGGTCGCATCCAAATAGCAAACATCAGCATAGTCGAGAATTGGAAGAAGAAGACATTGCGCTAGCATAATTTTGGTTTTTCGAGGCAGGAAATATTGGAGACGTCTAAGAGAATGGAAGGAGAAATGCATGCGCCTGCTGATTGCATTAATATGCGGTGCCCAAGACATATTACAATCCATTATAAGACCCAAGTTCCTAACCTCACTACAATACGGTATTGGCACTCCAGAGTAGCGTATCGCTGGTACAGAATCCCAGTTGATTTTATGTCTAAGTCTATTACAAAAAATAAATAAATTCAATAGGATAGAAAATAAAAAAATAATTGATGCAATAGATTGAGTTAAAAAATATTTTAAGGAAGCTTCTGAATTTAATAGATTATTGGGGGAAGAGATTAAGGGGATAAATCTAAGTAAATTAATTTCTAAGCCAATTCAGCATCCTAATCATGAATTTGATGAAATAGAAATTATAGTTCTGAAAAATAAAATAAATAAGAAAAATATTTTATTGGAATTATTAATTAATAAAATAAAAAATAAGAATAAAATATTCTAAAGATGAATTTAAATTCATTATAAAAAAAATATATTTTAGTGTAAAATGCACAATAATTTTTAAAATTATTAGATATAGTTTAATTCTATAAAATATAATAAAGGTAAAAAATTACATTATTTATCCTATCAGAATAATCCTTTTATCAGGCACTTTATTTTAAAAAAAAAGGGATTTCCTTTATATTTGGGGTATGAATCCAAAAGCTTATTTTAGCTTTTTTTTATTTGTTAAGTAATACTTTTTGCGCCTTACGATAATTTCTTGCATAAGTCCTGCACTTTTAATGGTTGCCTGTAAGAGATCACTTGCAGTGATAAGGCCGCCATTGCACATGTTAATTTAAGTACCTATGTATCCTTCGTTTTCTTTTCTTTTCTATTTTTTTTTTTCTGTGTAAATTTTATATATATATATATTTTTTCAATGCAATAAAGTATTATTATTTTTTTTTTTTTTTAAATTAATTAATTATTATTTAATTAATATTATATTTATAATATAATTTTTTAAATAATTATTAATCGTTTATTATATATTTTAATTTTTAATACGAATATTATAAAAATAGGAGAAAGAAAAATCCGGAACCACATCAATACTACAAATTCCGACACGGCCATCCTGCTAGCACACGTCCTCGTGTGTTGGTTAGCCTAGAAGAAAAAGCTACAACAGTACCTCGTACCGCTCGGCCAACCTACATCAGAACCTTACCAACCAACTTCCAGAACCGTACACTAGAATTGTAATAGACGTACACTAGTAATTACACTAGTAATTGTATACCAGAACCTTATACCTGAACTGTATACCTGAACTGTGTACCTGAACTGTATACTTGAACCTTATACCTGAACCTTATACCTGAACAACTTGACCCTCGACACTAGATCAACTCGACACCAGATCAACTCGACACCAGATCAACTCGACACCAGATCAACTCGACACCAGATCAACTGGACACTACAATTTGACACCAATCTGGATCATAATTGTAACTAACCACTACACACAAATACCACAGCCATGTACCATCGACATCATAACCAAAACTTCACTTTACTTTACTTTACTTCACTTTACTTCAGCAACAAGTTACAACCAAATTAACAGAAACCTCCGAGTAAAGACCTCTAACGCCACAGCTCTCCAGCTGAACAGCAATCAAATTGCTCTCTCACATCTCAATACGCATATCAATCGAGTGGATCGCCCGTGTACGTCACCTCTGCGACAACACGCTACGGTCTCTGCAGACCACGACCTCAGTACGGTCGAAAACCTCTCAATACGCATATCCACCGCGTGGATAGCCCGTGTATGTCACACCTGCGACAACACGCTACGGTCTCTACAGACCACGACCTCCGCCAGAGTTAAACGCACACCGCGCACCCACGGACTACTTGAGTTGCCCCAAGAGATACCGATTTCTACCGGGCTACGACTACGAAATAACTACTGGTACGGTCGAACACATTACGGCCGATAGAACCATTTACTCGAGTCTCTTCAACTACTTAAGCTTGAACACCATCATATCATCAACAACATCATAAATTACACATTGATTTCGTCGGGTACATGACTTGCTGGCATTTTCCTCAACCTATCGTGAGCAAATTTGTACGTTACAAGACGTTTACAATTTACAGAACCAAAACTGACAACCTTAAATGAACCTTTAAATTTTGAATCGAATTTTTACACTTATTAACTTTACAATATTAACAATACGCCAACAGAAAACTTACTTACTTTCGTTTTTGTCATATCAAAACGGGACCTACCATATTCCGCACACTTCGTAATAATGTCTGATGCTACTTAACGAATTTCGTCAATGTCAACGACAGTCTATACCTCACTACTACACATAAATGATATAAATCAATGATACATACCAATGATACACATCAAAGATACACACCACAGATACACACCATTGACACACATTAACGACAAATCAATGACACACACCAATGATACACATCAATGACACATCAATGATACACACCACCGATACACATCAATGATAACGGTATCGTTATTTTATGAATTAAAATCTACCGGTTCATCGTACAATTTATCTCGAGTTGTACCCTCCTACAGATTCTTGCCACAACTTATTACCACCGCTAGTCTCAAACGTTGTCGACATGGACTTTAACACACTTCTGACGCGCTTTACCTGCCTGTTAGCACTGGGTAAGCCCGCCGCCGTAAGATGCCAACCTAAGTCTACTAGTGAAAACTACCACCAGTAAAACAATCTTCCCTGGTCAGCTATGATGCGAGTTGGAGCCCCAAACAAAGCCACAAGTCACCTCGTGAACACTCCAAGAGTCAATGCCTGCCGCACGAAACAAAAGAACACACTTCGCGAACGCGTCTGTCAGAATGAAAATGTACTCCTTATCGTTTCACCGCTGAGCCTATTCGCCACGTCTACACGAACCGTATTTCACGGCATCATTACCTTAGGGATTTGATGCAGGCCAGTTTGAACTGTTCCTGAGTGAGATTTCGCGACCCTACAAGTAACGCAGACATCCACAAATCCTCCAGCACACCATGACCGGAAACCAGCAAAAGTCAAAATGCTGTTCAATAGTCCCCTCAGCCTCGAGACGAACAACAGATTCAAAACTGACGGAAATAGGAAGCTAATCCGACGAACTGCTACTACTTAATCACAGTCTCTGGAGGCGATAGAGACCTGACTAGCCTCCACTTCAAAAGGAACACTTCACTAGGTTCAAAGAGAAACCAGCCCTTGTCACAGCTTCCAACACTGCATTAAGTCCTCCCATACTGGACCGCTAAATCGGTTGAGACAATGTCAATGTCAAAATGTCCTCAAAATACACCACCACGCAATCACGAACCAAATCACCCAACACGATCACAATTGTCTTCTGAAAAATCGAAATTGAATTCTTCAGACCAAAAGGCACAGTCAAGAATTCAAACTGCCCTTCAGCTGTTATGAAAGCAGTACTGTCTACAGAATTTTCGTTTACTGTGATCAAATGAAAACCGCTTGCGCTATAGAGTTTCAAAAAATAATTAGCACCCTGAAAACGTGAAGTTTGATCAGTAATTAATGGAAGCGGATAACTGTCAGGGTTGGTATTATTGTTAAGCTCACTATAGTCAATACAGATACGGTCTGAACCGTCATACTTCTTTACTAATAAAGCCGGACTTTCAAAAGGAGGACAGCTCGACCTAATGATATTCACGTGTAAACCTTCCTTTACTCTGTTGCGTATAACGCTACGTTCGTCCGGCGACATCCTATATGGACGCCGCTGTACTGTGCGATTCGAACCAACCCGGTCACTACCACCGGTCACTACCAGTAATATCAGCTGAGATATCAGTCAAAGTCAACTCACTCACACTATCGTTATTCACTGAATTTACATAAAGATTCCCGTCAAACAAAATGTCAGTCAGTTATGTTTACTGTACAACCCTGATTTAAAATCTCGCGACAATAATATCCTAAGAGGGCAATCGTTAATACTACAAAACACAGAATTTGTTCGGTACTGTATACTCGTGTTTGACTAATACCGGTCATAGTAACAACATTACTAAACCGTCGACCACTAAATGTAACAGAAAAACTTTCAACTAACGAGAATTTAGCACCAAAATCGTAAACAAAACAAAACAGTTCACCTTTTGTCTTGTACCCTACCCTTTGGAAATTGGACACTGCATACGTCCACACGCCGCTCCATCCACTCACCGTTCATCACGCGCTGCGCCGTCCCTGCTGCCATCGCTTGGCCCGCCGCCTTCGCTCGTACACCAGATGGCGATATGACCCGGTTTGCCACACTTGAAGCACACTAAAGGCCTCGCTGCCGGCTGCTGCACCGCTTGACTCAACGTTGAAGATACAGGTGTTCGTACCGTCGCATCGATAGGCTTGCTTCTGCATTCCGCTCACTTATGGCCAGCCATTTTTCCACCGCTCAAACACTTCAGTGTTGTAAACGCTATACGTTAAAGCCGCGGGTCAGACTGATGTGATGTGAGAGAGTACAGTAGCCACAGCAACCTCTTCTTTGCCCACATCACAATGTCCAGTGATTTGTGAGGGTAGCATGTCATACTCTCGTACGCTGTTTGAGACAGCCACAAAGATGCTTCACCTTCCAGTGCCTTACTTACAGCAAGCTCGAGTTGACTGCCTCTCGGGGAGTTTGTCAAAAGCACAAGTCAGCCGTTGCGCACCACGATCTCGCGTCCGTGTCTTCTTTGTCAGGATCATAAGTGGGTAACCACATATACCTCCCTGAATTAGCCTCGGTGTATACAGGGCTTCGAACATAGCACGCCAGTGGTTATCTCCATTGTTCTCTGTGCCAACACCGATCGCACTTCTGATGTCGGAGTTGGGTGGATTTCCCTCGCACATAGTTTTGAGTGCCCGGTCTACTGTGTGCTTTAGTAGATAATGTTGGCATGAGTAAACACAATTTGTGATATTACGAATTAATTACAACACCGTAATCAATACACAAGAAAGCAGCTACCGCTATCCCAGTAGGTAGATACACAACACGGAACGCGGGACAGTTTCAGTGTCGTCTGCACCGGCCGACTGCCAAACACAAAGTGAGTCGATGTCCGTCGGCCACGCTTCGACTCGCCCCTTCCATACCAATGCATAACACTAACTCTGTCGTCACTTACCGCCGGCACCTTCCCGCGCATTCCCGCGGGTTGTATACCACCTTGAAGGCCCCTCGGAGCCCGAACGATCGACACCAGTTTCAACTGAATCCGAGCGGGAAAAACTGAAAGAGGGGCCTTCAAGGTGGTATCCAACCCGCGGGAATGCGCGGGAAGGTGCGGGCGGTAAGTGGCGAAAAACGATTTTTTCACTTTTCCCCGCTCGGATTCAGTTTAAACTGGTGTGGATCGTTCGGGATCCGAGGGGCCTTCAAGGTGGTATACAACCCGCGGGAATGCGCGGGAAAGTGCGGGCGGTAAGTGGCGAAAACCGATTTTTTCAGTTTTCCCCGCTCGGATTCAGTTGAAACTGGTGTCGATCGTTCGGGCTCCGAGGGGCCTTCAAGGTGGTATACAACCCGCGGGAATGCGCGGGAAGGTGCGGGCGGTAAGTGGCGAAAACCGATTTTTTCAGTTTTCTTCGCTCGGATTCAGTTGAAACTGGTGTCGATCGTTGGATCGTTGGTGTCGCTGCGGAGGGGTCAGTTGGTGATGGCCAGAACGTAGGAGTGTGGAAGGAGCCGAGAGTGGTTCTGACCAGATTGGACGTTGATGACGGAATGTCGACTGTCGGTAGTGTCAGGTCGAGACGAGGGTCCGGATCATCATATGGACGGTTGTGGGGAGCGTTGGAGTCAAAGGACTCAGATACTGAAAGTTTTGTGTCGATGGTGTCGGAGAAGTCAAGGACACGGGCACAATACCTGAAGGACAGGCGGAAGAGGCCTCGGAAGACGATCGATCAGTCGGGGTCTTCTGGTGAAGGAGAGCCAGATAGACCGGCGCCAAAAGTGGTTGCCATGAGGAGACGGAAAGGTCTCGGTGAGGCAGAAAGGAAGGAGTTGCCGCTGAGGTCAGAACAGGAGGTGTCTGACAGCGCTGCGGCCGTACTGGCCAGGGCTAGCTCCAGGCTCTCGGACATGTCTCTACCATCCGAGAAAGAGCAGGACGAAGCCATACTTGCGTCTGACCTACAAAATCAGGTGGTGGACAGCCTAGCGGTGATAAGGAAGGTTGCCAGCAGATCGGGCAACCTTAAAGGAACTTTCACCAAGGCCTTTTGACGGATACCGGCCCGAGTGGGGACTCGAGCGGGTTATGTGGGACTCGTGGACCGGCTGAAGGCCAATCCCAATACCCACTAAAACCTCACGATGCTCCTCCTCAACCACCACTGGCCGCGAGACGCGGGGACTATAATCGTCCACGAAACGCGGCGGCGGGAGCCTGCTAGGCACGTCGCGGAGTCAAGGGTGTGTGGGCACCCTCGACGGCCTGCTCGGAGTAGCGCGTGGGAGCAACCTGCGCGCGCCTACTCGGGCCAGGTTGGTAGGCGGCCAGCTTCCCCAAGCTGACCGCCCTCTGGCACATTAGGGCGGAAGGCGGCGATCGTGTGCCGCCCTCCGGCGACCCGGTCTCTTACGACGGATGGCGACTTCGGCAAAAGCCTCCCTCGTCCGTTCCGCCGACTCCTCGAGCACCACTGCCTCGCAGAAGGATGAGACCGCATCCCACGACGTCTCGCTGCCGGCCATAGCCTTGACCACGGCCGGCAGGGAAAGGTCGTCCCCTATGACGTCGCGCAAAGCGCGACGTTGAGACGCCCAGGCTGAGCACACCTCCAACGTGTGCTGGGCCGTCTCGTCGAGGCAGTCGTCGCAGTGGTGGCAGCGAGCGTCGGGCTCCCTCCCGGCGATCCGACACAGGTAACCCCCGAAGCAGCCATGCCCCGTGAGCACCTGTGTCGTGCGGAAGGTTAGGACGCCGTGACGCCGCGCTAACCACTGGCGGAACACTGGACGAACAGCCTCGATCTTCCTCAGGCCGGCAGATGGATTTGCCAGCCGAGTTTCCCACATTTCAACCGCGGCTACCCGCGCCTCCTCAGTGCGTGCTTGGCTTGCCGGTTCCCCGGACGCTAGGCCTCGACGCCGGCAATAGACCGACGCCAGAGAAAGAGCATCCAGGTCCCACGGTATGACTCCAGCCAGCACGCACGCCACTTCACCGGAGATGGTCCGGTACCCCCGTATCGCCCGGATGGCCATCACCCTCTGCGCACGTCGCAGCAGAGTGATGTTGTGCCGGTCGGATCGGACCACTCCGGTGTACAGCCGACGGCTAGAGGCGCTCGGCCCATCCACATTGGGCAAAAGGCGCGCCAGTGCCGCCGCTGTCTTCAACAGTTTCGGGGCCAAAGATGTAAAGTGGCCCCGAAAACTCCACCGACCATCCAGAACAAGTCCGAGGTACTTCATGCTCCGGGCAACGTCAATTTTGACGCCACCGACGACGATGTGGGCATCTGCCGGTGGGCCCTTTCGAGGAGCATGGAAGTAGATTGCCTCGGACTTGTTGAGGGAGACTTCCAAGCCCAGCCGCTTTATGCGGCCGACTACCTCCGCAACTCCAGCAGTCGCGAGGACTGCCGCCTCTCGATAGGTCCACTGCTGCGCCAAGACCAGCGTGTCATCGGCGTAACAGAGGACCTTTATCCCCCTCAGGGTGCCGCCCCGCAGCACCCAGTCGTATCCGATGTTCCAGAGGATCGGACCCAGCACCGATCCTTGTGGAGCACCGGCCGACACAACGAACTCCTTCCAACCTCCTCCAGGAGCTGGAAAGGTCACAGACCTACCGGACAGGTAAGCCCCGATGACGCGGCGCAGGTATGGAGGCACACGATAGTATAACAGTGCCTCCTTTATGCAGGGCCATGGCAGGGAGTTGAAGGCGTTGGCGATGTCTAAAGACACCGCCAAGACTCCATTGCCTCGGGCCACCGCATCCTGCGCATAGGACTTTACCTCCAGTATGGCATCCACCGTCGATCGCCCCCTACGGAAGCCATACTGGTGGTCCGAGAGGTCCGGACCTGTCCCCTCCAAATGGTGTTGTAGCCTCCTGGCTACAACACGCTCAAGGAGCTTGGCGATCTCGCTCAAGAGCACGATGGGCCTGTAGGCGGAGGCTGAATCCGCCGGGCGACCCTCCTTCTTGATGAGGACTAACCTGCCTGTCTTCCACCGCTGTGGAATTATGGCTTGAGCCAGACAGGCAGTGAATAGTCCTCGCACTCTGGGCCCTAAGGTGTTGAGGGCCAGAGTTAGCGCCCGGCCGGGAATGCCATCCAAGCCCGGGGCGGTGCTCTTGAGCCGAGATCGGCGTACAGCTTCTTCGAGCTCCTCCTCCTCCACCGGTGGTGTGACGCTGTCCTCGTCGTCCTCCTCTTCCTCCTCACGCGCTGCAGGGCGGGCCATACTGGGTGGTGCAAAACTGGCCCGCTGCGGGAATAGCGACGACAGAACCCCTCGGAGTACGTCCGGTTGGAGTGTCTGCGTCAGTGGTGGTGCCCAAGCCCGTAACCTACCGAGCACCATTCGGTAAGGTGTGCCGTACGGGTCTAAGTCTATCCCCGCGATCAACCGGTCGTGCGACTCGCCTTTCACACGACCGATCTCCTCCTGCAGCTGCGTTCTCGCCTCGACATAGACACATCATCCAGCACTCGCCAGCCCCGAACACGACATGCTAGGGCCGGGCTCGCGACCGAAACGTCCACGACGGATCCGCCCAGCCTTCGCACACACGTGTTCTTGGTCGCTCGGTTGAGCACAGACAAACCGGTGGCAACAACCCACTCCGACAGCGTCACACCACGCACATCCGTCGTTGCGAAGCCCCACACGCTGGACTTCGCGTTGAGATCGCCGGCCACCAACATCTCCGCCGGACGAAATCGCTCTACCATTTCCCCCAATCGTATAAGGAACTCTTCAAACTCCGCGAGAGTTCGATTGTGGGAAAAGTAGACCCCTACGACAACTAGGTTGCCGACAAGTGCGGCGACGTATCCCACACCTCTCTCTACACGTGAGAAAGGCGGGGAGCCCGCGGCGACCTGGGTGATAATAGTCACCACCCCGGTGTTGTCGGCTACACAGTTGTCTCTGTCGGGAACGCTGTAGGGCTCCGAAACAACCGCCACCTGGATACTGCGCCAGGCTTTGGACCAATAAATCCTGGGCCCTAGCACAGTGGTTAATGTTCGCATGCAACACACGGAGAGCCATTATTGGTCTTCCATGTGTTGCACCTCCTCAGGCCCAGCTGGGATATTAGACCTGGCCGATGTTGCCGGCACTCGTCTGCGCTTTCCACCGTTATTGGTGCTAGCCTTTCCACAGGCAGCATTCCCCAACATGTGATTAGCGGGCCTTTGCGCCGCCTCACACACCGGACAATGAGGCTCTGCCGAACACGATCTCTGCTGATGCCCGGTCTGGCCACACTGGAAACACTGTTTGCTGCGGTCCACCTGGCTACTGCACTTCGCAGCCATGTGGCCCACTTCGTGGCAACGGAAACAACGTTGCGCACGGGGCATCAACAGCCTCACTCCAGCAGAGACGAAGCCAACAAGTAGTCTCGCCCCGCTAATCTTCTGCGCTGCGCCGACAGGACATCGGACCCATACTGTTCCTAGACCGGCCCGGTCCTGTCAGATCTCTCCGACTTTTATATTACCCGCAGCACAGCCGGCAACTCGGCTTATTGCCGCCGTCATGTCCTCAGCAGTGGCGGAGTCATCGAGGCCAAACACCCTCAATTCCGCACATTTCACTGGCCTCGACACCTGGACCTCTTCGGGGCTGAGAACCCCACGCAACTTCTCAGCTAGCACATCCGCCTTCTCAGCAGTGTTGGCGCCAGGCATTCTAGCGCCTAGCATTCTAGCGCCAGTAGACGCAACATGGAATCTCAGGTCCTCTATACCCAGGTCTTCCAACTTTATACTTTCCTTGACCCGGGTAAGGACATCGCTATACGACATCTTGTCGGCGACGGCTGGCTGCAACTTAATCGTCACAACTTGCGATCTAGGACGACGCAACTTTGGCTCCTTTTGCGCTTTAGCCTTTTGCGCTTTCGGCTTAGGAGCTGGCTTTCTCTTCTTGGCCCCCTTCCGGGCTACTACAGTCCAGCCCTCAGACATATCAGCCGGAGCGGGTGGCAGAGGTCGAGGCTCAGTAGATGCGGTCTTCACCGGGCCTTTCTTCTTCTTGGCCTTTTTAGACCTTTGCTCCTTTGGTGCCGGATTAGCCGGCGCCATCAAAGTGGATGCGACAGGGTCCACTTGCGCCTGCTTTGGGCTATCCACCTTGCGCTTGTCCGCCGCTAGCGGAGGTCGCAGATTTCTCTCCGGTGGTAGCCGATCTTTAAAGGCTTCCAGCCTGGTGGAGACCATAGTGCCCACTATGTCCTCCACAGAAATAGACTCCGTGGGAGTGGGTCGCAAATCCGATGCTGTAGACCGCTCCAACTCTGCTCTCAAAAGGGCAAACTGCTTCCGCAACTCCACCAACTCCGACTGCAGTCGCGAGTTTGTTGCCTTGAGGATATCCACTTCCTCTGATGCCGTCCTCTTTGCCAGAGTATTAACGGCAGAAGAGATAACTCCGGCAGCGTCTTTAAGGGCCCTAGTAAATGTGCCCTTCAGATTCCCCGACTTGCAGGCGACTCTGTTGATTATAGCCAAGCTATCAGATACTTGGCTACGCAAGTCGAAGACCATGTGCTCCTCACCGCAAAGTTCCAGGGGCACATCCGAGAGCCTAGAACTTGCTCTAGTTTGTATCGCCGCGGAGATTTCAGCAACTTCCTCCTCCGCCCTCAGCCGGCGCTCCTCGCGCTTGGCATCGTTTAGCGCCTTCTTTCCAGCAGCTAGCCCTATATTCTCATCAGGAATATTTGGTACGACCACGACTCCCTCTGGCCGAAGCAACCTTCGCTTTCGGCTTGTCTCTGTCTCCCCATCCGCATCCGAGGATTCAGAGTTACTCTTCATGTGATGGCGCCTCTTTCTGTCCTTTCGGAACTGCGCTTTAGCCCCCTCGATAGCATTGGAGCTATTCGACCCAACAGACATCACGCCATCGGCGTCTGACTCGGAAGCCGCCCAGAAACGGCCTCGCGACGAAAGTGACGACCTGGACCTACCTCTTATAATAGAGGCAACCTCCTCATGGTCCAGACGCTCTAACACGACTCGCGCATCCTTCAACCCCCCTCCTATTGGCACAAGTGCCGGACTTTTGCTCCTTTCGAGCAAAGTACTCCCTACGCCTTTCTCGGGCACAACTACTACTCCGCCCATCTCGGGCAACAACAGATCACCGCCCTCCTCGGGCCTCCCTACGTCATCATTTTGGGTTTTTAAGTTAACATTTTCCATTTTGTTCCCACGAGTGTGGGGGAAAAACGGTCCATCCGAGCAGTGCCCCCTGTACTCGGATAAGCCTATTACGCCAGGGTGTCGGCCGGTACCCTGGCGGGACCAGCAGTAGCGACTGATCTCCCCATCAGCCATGAACCCCTCGCGCTGCTTCGCCGCTTGGGTTGGGGTAATTTTTTATAGAGGTTTTCTTCCTCGCAGCCCGGCCGGTAAAGGCAAGGCCCTCAGTTCCATTCCTGATTACGAGACATGACCGCAACCAAGAGTGGAGTTCCGATATTTTCGGCGCTGGCACATCACTGCACCTGCGTGGCGGTAGGGTGAGTACACACCACGCACGCCCTCCGGTTCCTCACACTGTGACCTCTGCATGACAGAGGACACGCGAAGAACCACGCCGGATTATTAGCCAGCGAGCAATCATTACCCAAGGACGAATCCTGTAGGCACCAATTACTCGCCGCCCAGGGTGCACCGGTCCGCAACACTGTTCGTCCCCCCCGAACGACAAGCATTCGAGAAAGGGCCAACAGCGGGTGAACACACGAGGAGGTCATCCGACCAAGCACCCCAACCTAACCTGACATTTTTTTTTTTTTTTTTAACGTGAGGAAATCCTTTTACGGATACCGGCCCGAGTGGGGACTCGAGCGGGTTATGTGGGACTCATGGACCGGCTGAAGGCCAATCCCAATACCCACTAAAACCTCACGGTGCTCCTCCTCGACCGCCACTGACCGCGAGACGCGGGGACTAGAATCGTCCACGAAACGCGGCGGCGGGAGCCTGCTAGGCACGTCGCGGAGTCAAGGGTGTGTGGGCACCCTCGACGGCCTGCTCGGAGTAGCGCGCGGGAGCAACCTGCGCGCGCCTACTCGGCCAGGTTGGTAGGCGGCCAGCTTCCCCAAGCTGACCGCCCTCTGGCACATTAGGGCGGAAGGCGGCGATCGTGTGCCGCCCTCCGGCGACCCGGTCTCTTACGGCGGATGGCGACTTCGGCAAAAGCCTCCCTCGTCCGTTCCGCCGACTCCTTCTCGAGCACCACTGCCTCGCAGAAGGATGGTTTTCGCCACTTACCGCCGGCACCTTCCCGCGCATTCCCGCGGGTTGTATACCACCTTGAAGGCCCCTCGGAGCCCGAACGATCGACACCAGTTTCAACTGAATCCGAGCGGGGAAAACTGAAAAAATCGGTTTTCGCCACTTACCGCCCGAACCTTCCCGCGCATTCCCGCGGGTTGTATACCACCTCGAAGGCCCCTCGGAGCCCGAACGATTGACACCAGTTTCAACTGAATCCGAGCGGGGAAAACTGAAAAAATCGGTTTTCGCCACTAACCGCCGGCACCTTCCCGCGCATTCCCGCGGGTTGTATACCACCTTGAAGGCCCCTCGAAGCCCGAACGATCGACACCAGTTTCAACTGAATCCGAGCGGGGAAAACTGAAAAAATCGGTTTTTGTCACTTACCGCCCGCACCTTCCCGCGCATTCCCGCGGGTTGGAAAAAATCGTTTTTCGCCACTTAGCGCCCGTACCTTTCCGCGCATTCCCGCTTGTTGTATACCACCTTGAAAGCCCCTCGGAGACCGAACGATCGACACCAGTTTCAACTGAATCCGAGCGGGGAAAACTGAAAAAATCGGTTTTCGCCACTAACCGCCGGCACCTTCCCGCGCATTCCCGCGGGTTGTTTACCACCTTGAAGGCCCCTCTTTCAGTTTTCCCCGCTCGGATTCAGTTGAAACTGGTGTCGATCGTTCGGGCTCCGAGGGGCCTTCAAGGAGGTATACAACCCGTGGGAATGCGCGGGAAGGTGCCGGCGGTAAGTGGCGAAAACCGATTTTTTCCAACCCGCGGGAATGCGCGGGAAGGTGCGGGCGGTAAGTGACGAAAACCGATTTATTCCAACCCGCGGGAATGCGCGGGAAGGTGCCAGCGGTAAGTGGCGAAAACCGATTTTTTCCAACCCGCGGGAATGCGCGGGAAGGTGCGGGCGGTAAGTGGCGAAAACCGATTTTTTCAGTTTTCCCCGCTCGGATTCAGTTGAAACTGGTGTCGATCGTTCGGGCTTCGAGGGGCCTTCAAGGTGGTATACAACCCGCGGGAATGCGCGGGAAGGTGCCGGCGGTAAGTGGCGAAAACCGATTTTTTCAGTTTTCCCCGCTCGGATTCAGTTGAAACTGGTGTCGATGGCGGTAAGTGGCGAAAACCGATTTTTTCAGTTTTCCCCGCTCGGATTCAGTTGAAACTGGTGTCGATCGTTCGGACTCCGAGGGGCCTTCAAGGTGGTATACAACCCGCGGGAATGCGCGGGAAGGTGTGGGCGGTAAGTGGCGAAAACCGATTTTTTCAGTTTTCCCCGCTTGGATTCAGTTGAAACTGGTGCCGATCGTTCGGGCTCCGAGGGGCCTTCAAGGTGGTATACAACCCGCGGGAATGCGCGGGAAGATGCGGGCGGTAAGTGGCGAAAACCGATTTTTTCAGTTTTCCCCGCTCGGATTCAGTTGAAACTGGTGTCGATCGTTCGGGCTTCGAGGGGCATTCAAGGTGGTATACAACCCGCAGGAATGCGTGGGAAGGTGCGGGCGGTAAGTGGCGAAAACCGATTTTTTCAGTTTTCCCCGCTCGGATTCAGTTGAAACTGGTGTCGATCGTTCGGGCTCCGAGGGGCCTTCAAGGAGGTATACAACCCGCGGGAATGCGCGGGAAGGTGCCTTCGGTAAGTGGCGAAAACCGATTTTTTCCAACCCGCGGGAATGCGCGGGAAGGTGCGGGCGGTAAGTGACGAAAACCGATTTTTTCCAACCCGCGGGAATGCGCGGGAAGGTGCGGGCGGTAAGTGACGAAAACCGATTTTTTCCAACCCGCGGGAATGCGCGGGAAGGTGCCGGCGGTAAGTGGCGAAAACCGATTTTTTCCAACCCGCGGGAATGCGTGGGAAGGTGCGGGCGGTAAGTGACGAAAACCGATTTTTTCCAACCCGCGGGAATGCGCGGGAAGATGCGGGCGGTAAGTGGCGAAAACCGATTTTTTCAGTTTTCCCCGCTCGGATTCAGTTGAAACTGGTGTCGATCGTTCGGGCTTCGAGAGGCCTTCAAGGTGGTATACAACCCGCAGGAATGTGTGGGAAGGTGCGGGCGGTAAGTGGCGAAAACCGATTTTTTCACTTTTCCCCGCTCGGATTCAGTTGAAACTGGTGTCGATCGTTCGGGCTCCGAGGGGCCTTCAAGGAGGTATACAACCCGCGGGGATGCGCGGGAAGGTGCCGGCGGTAAGTGGCGAAAACCGATTTTTTCCAACCCGCGGGAATGCGCGGGAAGGTGCGGGCGGTAAGTGACGCAAACCGATTTTTTCCAACCCGCGGGAATGCGCGGGAAGGTGCCGGCGGTAAGTGGCGAAAACCAATTTTTTCCAACCCGCGGGAATGCGTGGGAAGGTGCGGGCGGTAAGTGACGAAAACCGATTTTTTCCAACCCGCGGGAATGCGCGGGAAGGTGCCAGCGGTAAGTGGCGAAAACCGATTTTTTCCAACCCGCGGGAATGCGCGGGAAGGTGCGGGCGGTAAGTGATGAAAACCGATTTTTTCCAACCCGCGGGAATGCGCGGTAAGGTGCCGGCGGTAAGTGGCGAAAACCGATTTTTTCCAACCCGCGGGAATGCGCGGGAAGGTGCCGGCGGTAAGTGGCGAAAACCGATTTTTTCCAACGCGCGGGAATGCGCGGGAAGGTGCTGGCGGTAAGTGGCGTGACAAGCCGTGGTCAAGGCTATGGCCGGCAGCGAGACGTCGTGGGATGCGGTCTCATCCTTCTGCGAGGCAGTGGTGCTCGAGAAGGAGTCGGCGGAACGGGCGAGGGAGGCTTTTGCCGAAGTCGCCATCCACCGTAAGAGACCGGGTCGCCGGAGGGCAGCACACGATCGCCGCCTTTCGCCCTAATGTGCTAGAGGGCGTTCAGCTTGGGGAAGCTGGCCGCCTACCAACCTGGCCCGAGTAGGCGCGCACAGGTTGCTCCCGCGCGCTACTCCGAGCAGGCCGTCGAGGGTGCCCACACACCCTTGACTCCGCGACGTGCCTCTTTTAATAATATACAAATGGTAGGTCCTGTAATTCAAGATGATTTATTGTCTATATTACTACGGTTCAGACAGCATAAATATATATTAGCTGGAGACATTGAGAAAATGTATCGAACTGTAGTTGTTCATCCAAGTGACAGACATCTTCAGCAGATTGTCTGGCGTGATAGTCCCTCATGTCCATTACAAGTTTATCAGCTCAACACTGTTACTTACGGCACAGCTAGCGCCCCGTTCTTAGCAACGAGATGTATTCATCAGTTAGGCTTAGAATGCGCCGATAAGAAGGTTTCTGAAGTTATTCTTCATGATTTTTATGTAGATGACCTTCTCACAGGTGGATCTGATATCAATGAAGTTAAGGAATTACGTCGTAAAATAACCTCCACTCTTGCATCAGCAAGAATGCATTTAAGAAAGTGGAAGTCAAACGACATGCGATTATTAAATAATTCCGATTTTCCACACTCATCATTAGATTTGAATGTTGGAGGACATGAAGCGACTAAGACATTAGGGCTAGGTTGGAAAACGATGCCTGATAATTTATACTTTTCTATTGGTGAAACTTTTGTAGATAATAATAGTAAGCGTGAAATACTATCTATTATTTCACAGATATTCGATCCTTTGGGACTTTTAGGTCCCTGTGTTATGGTTTTGAAAATACTACTTCAAAGGTTATGGTTATTAAAATTGTCCTGGGATGAACAGTTGCCACAGGACATTAGTAGAATTTGGTCAGATATAGTTAGCAAACTACCGCAAATTAATACAATCAAAATTCCACGTTGCGTCATTATTGATAGCTTTAAATACATAGAATATCATATTTTCTGCGATGCGTCTGAACAAGCGTACGGTGCGTGTCTGTATATCCGCAGTGTTAATGACAAGGGTGAGATATTAGTGCGTTTATTATTAGCTAAAGGTCGCGTTGCACCACTTAAGCCGACAACTATACCAAGACTTGAACTCTGTGGCGCCTTAGTAGGAGTACGCATTTATGAGAAGGTTAAAGTCTCGCTAAGGTTGCAACCAAAGCGCGTGTATTTTTGGACCGACTCCACAATCGTTTTGGGTTGGTAATAAGCTTCAGCCTTTTGTTCGCAACAGAGTTGCAGAAGTTTTAGATAAGACCGGAAATGGTGATTGGAGACACGTCCCCTCTGGTCAAAACCCGGCAGATTATATTTCGCGTGGAGTAGATATTGAAACAATCGGTTCTTTAACAGAATGGTGGTCGGGACCAAGTTTTTTACTACATGATATTTCATCTTGGCCATCTAAATTTTCACAATCAGACGATATTACGTTACCTGAAATTAAATCAAATGTATCTACATTAGTTAAATGTAATTTAAAAAATGAGTTTAACGGAATAATAAATTTTAATGTTTTTTCAAATTTTTTAAGGATTCAACGTGCCATAGCTTTCGTTTTGCGTTTTATTGACAGGAAATGTAGAAATTTACTACACACTGGTGTTTTAACTGTTGATGAATTGCAAAGAGCTTTAAATGTTATAATTCGCACTTCTCAAAATGAATCTTTTAGTGAATATAACATGTTGCTAAATAAAACTGAGCTACCTAAGAAAAGTCAGCTCCACAAATTTAAAGTATTTTTAGACGATCAAAATATTATGCGTGTTGGAGGTCGACTCCAAAATTCCAATTTTAATTATGATAAGAAGCATCCTATTTTACTTCATTCAAATCATCGGTTCACTAAACTAATGTTTGAATATGAACACAAAAGACTATTTCATGCTGGCCCTCAACTGTTATTGTCATCTATCAGAGACACATATTGGCCAATCCGAGGTAGAAATTTAGCTAGAAAGTGTTACCTTAAATGTACACGTTGTTGTCGGATAAAGGGAGATACTATTACTCCCACTATGGGTTATTTACCACAGCAGCGGCTTCTAGCGAGTTTTCCCTTTCAAAATATAGGGTTGGATTATGCGGGTCCGATTCAATCAGTGGTTCGTCAGGGCCGAGGTTCTAAGTTAGTTAAGGTTTACATTGCGATTTTTGTTTGCTTTACAACAAAATCAATTCACCTCGAATTAATAGGTGATTTATCCAGTAATAGTTTTATCTTAGCATTAAGAAGGCTTATTGCACGCAGGGGTAAACCCATTAATATATACTCCGATAACGGTACTGCGTTTGTTGGTGCGTACAATGACCTCTCGAGATTTCTTAAATCAAGCTGTGATTCAATTACGGAAGAAATGGCAAAGGAAGGTATTAAATTCCACTTCATTCCGCCTTATTCTCCTCATTTTGCTGGTCTTGCGGAAGCTGGTGTCAAGTCAACCAAACATCATTTAGTTAGAGTGCTGGGCCTTTGTAATCTCACGTTTGAGGAATTGTATACTACTTTAGTACAAATTGAGGCAATTTTAAACTCCAGACCACTGACGCCGATTACATCTAATCCTGAAGATTTAATGCCATTAACACCTGGTCATTTTTTGATTGGGCGTCCCTTGACTTCGTTGCCATCAAGTAATTTAATAGACTTCTCCATAACTTCCTTAACCCGATTTCAACGCATCGAGCAGCTAAGACAACATTTTTGGGCTCGGTGGAATAAGGAGTACATCTCAGAACTGCAGGTCAGAACTAAATGGAGATCATGTAAGGGTGTGCTACAACTCAATTCATTGGTGCTCCTAAAAGAAGATAATTTACCCCCCTTAAAATGGAAGATGGGTCGAGTGATTGCTGTGCATCCTGGCCCAGATGGAGTCATCCGAGTTGCTGACGTACGGACGTCCAGTGGTATCCTTCGCAGATCCTTCAGTAAAATTTGCCCATTACCTGCCTATTCTGAGGAAGAAGAATCTGGTTGAAAGAGAGACTTTCAACGCGCGGGGATATGTTTACGCAAAACGCCGAGTCATTCATTCATGAGTACATTTCGATCCTCCATGCGCATAATCTGTGAAGTTTCCGGTTGTCTATATTGTCTATGAATAAAGCGTCTTCCTGTTGTACGAGTGTACTGAGTACTACGTGGTTTAATTTATCTCCCCTTAAATACTACATAAAATCCCCACCACCTTGACTAGATCGATAGTTGAAAATACTGAACAACCAGAGAGTTGGTAGGAAAAATCTTGGATATGGCATATCGGATACCTGTCAGGTACTGTGCGAGCATTGAGTGCTCTGTAATCACCACATGGTCTCCATCCGTCGTCCTTCTTCTTAACTAAGTGCAGAGCGGACGACCACGAACTGTTAGAGGAGCGGGCAGTTCCCTGTGACAGCATATCGTCAAATTCTTTTTTGGCTGCTTTCAGTCTAACTGGGTCTAAACGACGAGGTCTACTGGTAACCGGTGGTCCGGGAATGGTTTTGATGTAATGCACGGTATTATGCTTAGGTAAGGAAGACGTACCTGATGGTCTCGTTACCTCTGGAAACTCATGAAGCAGCTGATGATATTTTGATTCTCCCGAAATGGCTTTGACTGACGCAAGGTCATCGGAGATATTTTCTTTTATTGCTTGCACTGACAGAGTGGTATTTCCATCGACGAGTCGCTGACATCTGCAATCTACAAGAAGATTGTAAAATATCAAAAAATCTACGCCGATAATGGGCTTTGAAACATCAGCGATGGTAAATTTCCAGGTGAAAGTACGCTTTAGTCCTAGGTCTAAGTGTAACAATGTAGGACCGTAAGTATGAATGACTGTACCGTTCGCCGCCATGAGTTCATACTTTGTCTTGGTACAGGGCGCCTTGGTAGCCAACCGTGGAAAAACGCAGAGATCCGAGCCAGTATCAATGAGGAAAAGCATTTTTGAAATACGGTCGGTAATGAAAAGACGGCCTGTAGGTAAAGGGCAGACGTTGGCCGCTACTTCCGGCTGCCCAGAGAGTTTTCCGACTCTCCGTAATTACATGGCTGCACACATTTTTTAGCATTTGAACCAAATTTAAAATGGTACCAACACTTTTGCCGGGTAGTCGACTTCCTGCGATGTCTGGAATGGCTCCGGGAACGCTCTCTAAATTTTGATGAGACCGAGTTGTGACGTACCTGGGTCGAGAGTTCCGATACCTGCTTGGTCAGGAGTTGGATCTGCTTGGCCATTTCTTCCAACATGGAGGATGCAGGGGGTGTGGCCATCGCAGATGTGCTTGCGACCTGTGGTGATGAGGGTGCTATCTCATGCACCTTGTCTGCCAGGTCAGCTAATTTTTCGATAGGCAGATCAGGCTGTGAAGCTATAACTGTTTGAATGTTTTGTGGTAACCTACTCGACCATAATGTTTTTAAAAAATCCTTGGGGACAGATGAACCCGCAAGATCATGCATGTATCGCAGAAACTGTGATGGCTTGCGATCACCTAGCTGCTCGTGCCTCAGCAACTGCATCACTTTCTTTTCTTGAGACGCAGACAATCTTTTAATCAGTTGCGTTTTAAGAGTGATGTATTTATCCGTCTCGGGAGGAGAAATGATAATATCCTTCACCTCGACAGCAAATTGATTATCTAACTGAGCGGCAACGTAATAAAATTTTGTAGTATCACTTGTTATATTAGATAAAGCAAACTGACCTTCAATTTGTGAAAACCAAAGGGCTGGTTCTTCCGGCCAGAATGGTGGAATACGCACGCCAATTCTGCACACGTTGGAAGTAGTCGCGTCCTCCATCTTGTATCAGAGGTCACTTGCCAAGGTCGTTAAAATGGCCTCCTGCCGTTTTAAATCTTCTTGCCAGCAGTAAACGTAGGTATTTATTGTAGTGCTCACCAATTTAGGGGTCACCAATATAGCGGTTGAGATGTGATACCACTATTTAATATGATCTTATTTATTTTACACTAAATGAGTAAAATTAAAAATCCAAATTTTGTGGAGAAATTGTCCAAATTTATTTAACTCACAGATACGTGAAGAGAAAATAATCACAGAAGGAAATAAAGAAATTTAAATAAATACCAATAGAAAATACAAGCTAAACTAGCACGTAATAGCAAGAAGTTAAGGTTGAGAATTGAATGCAAGCTAAGAGAGCAATGGATACACAAGTGAATGTCGCAAGCGATTCTAGCCGACTCTTTAAACGTGGCGATGCTGGCTAGCAGCCTACGACACGCATAGCAAAAAAACTCGGAACAGGTTTGAATTGTTCCAATGCGCTGCGTCCGGATGATTCTAGTAAATATATTAATATTAATTTTGAATAAGTAATGTTCCCTACATGGTCATGAAAAAAAATAATTTGTTCTATTAATGGAGAAGCTCTATTTTGGTAATTTAAATTAGATCAGGTTGCCATTTCTAAAAAAAGGATATTCCTTTATAAATGGGGTTTAAATCCATTACATATAATCTGCCATATTAGAAATTTCTTAAAATAGGAAGTTCATTATAAGAATGTTCAGAAGGAGGTAAATTTTGATATCATTCAATAGAGGATGGTATATTTAATGAAAATAGGATTATTCGTTGATTAATTATTGATTCTCAAATAATAATAATAATTAAAATTATGGAAAATAATGAAATATATGAACCAAATGAAGAAATAATAGGCCTAGTGTCCGGGGAACCGGCAAGCCAGGCACGCACTGAGGAGGTGCGGGTAGCCGCAATGGAGTTGTGGGAAACTCGGCTGGCAACACCAACTGCCGGCCTGAGGACGATCGAGGCTGTTCGTCCAGTGTTCCGCCAGTGGTTAGCGCGGCGTCACGGCGTCCTAACTTTCCGCATGACACAGGTGCTCACGGGGCATGGCTGCTTCGGGGGTTACTTGTGTCGGATCGCCGGGAGGGAGCCCGACGCTCGCTGCCACCACTGCGACGACTGCCTCGATGAGACGGCCCAGCACACGTTGGAGGTGTGCTCAGCCTGGGCGTCTCAACGTCGCGCTTTGCGCGACGTCATAGGGGACGACCTTTCCCTGCCGGCCGTGGTCAAGGCTATGGCCGGCAGCGAGACGTCGTGGGATGCGGTCTCATCCTTCTGCGAGGCAGTGGTGCTCGAGAAGGAGTCAGCGGAACGGGCGAGGGAGGCTTTTGCCGAAGTCGCCATCCGCCGTAAGAGACCGGGTCGCCGGAGGGCGGCACACGATCGCCGCCTTCCGCCCTAATGTGCTAGAGGGCGGTCAGCTTGGGGAAGCTGACCGCCTACCAACCTGGCCCGAGTAGGCACGCACAGGTTGCTCCCGCGCGCTACTCCGAGCAGGCCGTCGAGGGTGCCCACACACCCTTGACTCCGCGACGTGCCTTGCAGGCTCCCGCCGCCGCGTTTCGCGGAAGACTCACGTCCCCGTGTCTCGCGGCCAGTGGCGGTCGAGGAGGAGCACCGTGAGGTTTTAGTGGGTATTGGGATAATACTATCCAATTAGCAGAAAATGTTAAATTCTTAGGCATGATTCTCGATAAAAGACTGAACGGAATTGCCCATGCTGAACATGTCAGTAAAAAATGTGAAAACGGCATCAACGCTTTAAGAGCTGTGTCTGGTGTGTGGTGGCGTGCACACCCTTATACTCTCAAACTACTGTACAATGCCATTATCCGTAGTCACATTGACTACGGATTATTTGTTTTAGACCCCTTTAACAAAGTTGCTACTGAAAAACTCAATAGGATCCAATACAAATGCCTACGAATTATTATAGGTGCAATGAAGTCTTCTCCCACCAACGCACTGCAGGTTGAGTGTGTTGATCCTCCTTATCCTATCCGTCGCCAATTCCTGTCTGATCGGTTTGTTGGTAAAATGTTACAGCTGTCATCCCACCCTCTATGGTCCAAGCTATCTGATTTAGCGGACCTCATTCCTCCGGGCAGGCCCCTACCCTACTTGCTCAATAGTTTCCTGAAATTTACCTCTCTTCCTCATCCCTTGTCCTCTTCTCCGTCTAATCCTTAATTCAAAAATTAAAAAAATAAAATTTATATTATAAGATAATAAAATTATTGGTGAAATTTTTTGTCATGTTATTAAAATAAATCTATTAAATCATGATAATCCTTCTATAATATTAGGAAATCAAAAATGAAAAGGAACAGAACCTATTTTTATTAATATTGCAGAATTTATAATAATTGATAATAAATCATTAATAAATATTTTTATAAGAAATAAATTCAATAGGATAGAAAATAAAAAAATAATTGATGCAATAGATTGAGTTAAAAAATATTTTAAGGAAGCTTCTGAATTTAATAGATTATTGGGGGAAGAGATTAAGGGGATAAATCTAAGTAAATTAATTTCTAAGCCAATTCAGCATCCTAATCATGAATTTGATGAAATAGAAATTATAGTTCTGAAAAATAAAATAAATAAGAAAAATATTTTATTGGAATTATTAATTAATAAAATAAAAAATAAGAATAAAATATTCTAAAGATGAATTTAAATTCATTATAAAAAAATTATATTTTAGTGTAAAATGCACAATAATTTTTGAAATTATTAGATATAGTTTAATTCTATAAAATATAATAAAGGTAAAAAATTACATTATTTATCCTATCAGAATAATCCTTTTATCAGGCACTTTATTTTTAAAAAAAAGGGATTTCTTTTATATTTGGGGTATGAATCCAAAAGCTTATTTTAGCTTTTTTTTATTTGTTAAGTAATACTTTTTGCGCCTTACGATAATTTCTTGCATAAGTCCTGCACTTTTAATGGTTGCCTGTAAGAGATCACTTGCAGTGATAAGGCCGCCATTGCACATGTTAATTTAAGTACCTATGTATCCTTCGTTTTCTTTTCTTTTCTATTTTTTTTTTTCTGTGTAAATTTTATATATATATATATTTTTTCAATGCAATAAAGTATTATTATTATTATTATTTTTTAAATTAATTAATTATTATTTAATTAATATTATATTTATAATATAATTTTTTAAATAATTATTAATCGTTTATTATATATTTTAATTTTTAATATGAATATTATAAAAATAGGAGAAAGAAAAATATTAAAAATTTAATAATTAATATTAATATATATATACATTAATTAAATTTATTATTATATATATATATACGTCGGAGTTGGGTGGATTTCCCTCGCACATAGTTTTGAGTGCCCGGTCTACTGTGTGCTTTAGTGGATAATGTTGGCATGAGTAAACACAATTTGTGATATTACGAATTAATTACAACACCGTAATCAATACACAAGAAAGCAGCTACCGCTATCCCAGTAGGTAGATACACAACACGGAACGCGGGACAGTTTCAGTGTCGTCTGCACCGGCCGACTGCCAAACACAAAGTGAGTCGATGTCCGTCGGCCACGCTTCGACTCGCCCCTTCCATACCAATGCATAACACTAACTCTGTCGAGCGCCAATAGATGGCGCTGGCGTTCCGGAACCACATCAATACTACAAATTCCGACACGGCCATCCTGCTAGCACACGTCCTCGTGTGTTGGTTAGCCTAGAAGAAAAAGCTACAACAGTACCTCGTACCGCTCGGCCAACCTACATCAGAACCTTACCAACCAACTTCCAGAACCGTACACTAGAATTGTAATAGACGTACACTAGTAATTACACTAGTAATTGTATACCAGAACCTTATACCTGAACTGTATACCTGAACTGTGTACCTGAACTGTATACCTGAACCTTATACCTGAACAACTTGACCCTCGA
Organism: Heliconius melpomene rosina; assembly: GCF_056956725.1. Lineage (NCBI taxonomy): Eukaryota > Metazoa > Arthropoda > Insecta > Lepidoptera > Nymphalidae > Heliconius > Heliconius melpomene. The sequence continues at coordinate 76,791 of NW_028181880.1, read as the reverse complement.
CACTAGATCAACTCGACACCAGATCAACTCGACACCAGATCAACTCGACACCAGATCAACTGGACACTACAATTTAACACCAATCTGGATCATAATTGTAACTAACCACTACACACAAATACCACAGCCATGTACCATCGACATCATAACCAAAACTTCACTTTACTTTACTTTACTTCACTTTACTTCAGCAACAAGTTACAACCAAATTAACAGAAACCTCCGAGTAAAGACCTCTAACGCCACAGCTCTCCAGCCGAACAGCAATCAAATTGCTCTCTCACATCTCAATACGCATATCAATCGAGTGGATCGCCCGTGTACGTCACCTCTGCGACAACACGCTACGGTCTCTGCAGACCACGACCTCAGTACGGTCGAAAACCTCTCAATACGCATATCCACCGCGTGGATAGCCCGTGTATGTCACACCTGCGACAACACGCTACGGTCTCTACAGACCACGACCTCCGCCAGAGTTAAACGCACACCGCGCACCCACGGACTACTTGAGTTGCCCCAAGAGATACCGATTTCTACCGGGCTACGACTACGAAATAACTACTGGTACGGTCGAACACATTACGGCCGATAAAACCATTTACTCGAGTCTCTTCAATTACTTAAGCTTGAACACCATCATATCATCAACAACATCATAAATTACACATTGATTTCGTCGGGTACATGACTTGCTGGCATTTTCCTCAACCTATCGTGAGCAAATTTGTACGTTACAAGACGTTTACAATTTACAGAACTAAAACTGACAACCTTAAATGAACCTTTAAATTTTGAATCGAATTTTTACACTTATTAACTTTACAATATTAACAATACGCCAACAGAAAACTTACTTACTTTCGTTTTTGTCATATCAAAACGGGACCTACCATATTCCGCACACTTCGTAATAATGTCTGATGCTACTTAACGAATTTCGTCAATGTCAACGACAGTCTATACCTCACTACTACACATAAATGATATAAATCAATGATACATACCAATGATACACATCAAAGATACACACCACAGATACACACCATTGACACACATTAACGACAAATCAATGACACACACCAATGATACACATCAATGACACATCAATGATACACACCACCGATACACATCAATGATAACGGTATCGTTATTTTATGAATTAAAATCTACCGGTTCATCGTACAATTTATCTCGAGTTGTACCCTCCTACAGATTCTTGCCACAACTTATTACCACCGCTAGTCTCAAACGTTGTCGACATGGACTTTAACACACTTCTGACGCGCTTTACCTGCCTGTTAGCACTGGGTAAGCCCGCCGCCGTAAGATGCCAACCTAAGTCTACTAGTGAAAACTACCACCAGTAAAACAATCTTCCCTGGTCAGCTATGATGCGAGTTGGAGCCCCAAACAAAGCCACAAGTCACCTCGTGAACACTCCAAGAGTCAATGCCTGCCGCACGAAACAAAAGAACACACTTCGCGAACGCGTCTGTCAGAATGAAAATGTACTCCTTATCGTTTCACCGCTGAGCCTATTCGCCACGTCTACACGAACCGTATTTCACGGCATCATTACCTTAGGGATTTGATGCAGGCCAGTTTGAACTGTTCCTGAGTGAGATTTCGCGACCCTACAAGTAACGCAGACATCCACAAATCCTCCAGCACACCATGACCGGAAACCAGCAAAAGTCAAAATGCTGTTCAATAGTCCCCTCAGCCTCGAGACGAACAACAGATTCAAAACTGACGGAAATAGGAAGCTAATCCGACGAACTGCTACTACTTAATCACAGTCTCTGGAGGCGATAGAGACCTGACTAGCCTCCACTTCAAAAGGAACACTTCACTAGGTTCAAAGAGAAACCAGCCCTTGTCACAGCTTCCAACACTGCATTAAGTCCTCCCATACTGGACCGCTAAATCGGTTGAGACAATGTCAATGTCAAAATGTCCTCAAAATACACCACCACGCAATCACGAACCAAATCACCCAACACGATCACAATTGTCTTCTGAAAAATCGAAATTGAATTCTTCAGACCAAAAGGCACAGTCAAGAATTCAAACTGCCCTTCAGCTGTTATGAAAGCAGTACTGTCTACAGAATTTTCGTTTACTGTGATCAAATGAAAACCGCTTGCGCTATAGAGTTTCAAAAAATAATTAGCACCCTGAAAACGTGAAGTTTGATCAGTAATTAATGGAAGCGGATAACTGTCAGGGTTGGTATTATTGTTAAGCTCACTATAGTCAATACAGATACGGTCTGAACCGTCATACTTCTTTACTAATAAAGCCGGACTTTCAAAAGGAGGACAGCTCGACCTAATGATATTCACGTGTAAACCTTCCTTTACTCTGTTGCGTATAACGCTACGTTCGTCCGGCGACATCCTATATGGACGCCGCTGTACTGTGCGATTCGAACCAACCCGGTCACTACCACCGGTCACTACCAGTAATATCAGCTGAGATATCAGTCAAAGTCAACTCACTCACACTATCGTTATTCACTGAATTTACATAAAGATTCCCGTCAAACAAAATGTCAGTCAGTTATGTTTACTGTACAACCCTGATTTAAAATCTCGCGACAATAATATCCTAAGAGGGCAATCGTTAATACTACAAAACACAGAATTTGTTCGGTACTGTATACTCGTGTTTGACTAATACCGGTCATAGTAACAACATTACTAAACCGTCGACCACTAAATGTAACAGAAAAACTTTCAACTAACGAGAATTTAGCACCAGAATCGTAAACAAAACAAAACAGTTCACCTTTTGTCTTGTACCCTACCCTTTGGAAATTGGACACTGCATACGTCCACACGCCGCTCCATCCACTCACCGTTCATCACGCGCTGCGCCGTCCCTGCTGCCATCGCTTGGCCCGCCGCCTTCGCTCGTACACCAGATGGCGATATGACCCGGTTTGCCACACTTGAAGCACACTAAAGGCCTCGCTGCCGGCTGCTGCACCGCTTGACTCAACGTTGAAGATACAGGTGTTCGTACCGTCGCATCGATAGGCTTGCTTCTGCATTCCGCTCACTTATGGCCAGCCATTTTTCCACCGCTCAAACACTTCAGTGTTGTAAACGCTATACGTTAAAGCCGCGGGTCAGACTGATGTGATGTGAGAGAGTAGAGTAGCCACAGCAACCTCTTCTTTGCCCACATCACAATGTCCAGTGATTTGTGAGGGTAGCATGTCATACTCTCGTACGCTGTTTGAGACAGCCACAAAGATGCTTCACCTTCCAGTGCCTTACTTACAGCAAGCTCGAGTTGACTGCCTCTCGGGGAGTTTGTCAAAAGCACAAGTCAGCCGTTGCGCACCACGATCTCGCGTCCGTGTCTTCTTTGTCAGGATCATAAGTGGGTAACCACATATACCTCCCTGAATTAGCCTCGGTGTATACAGGGCTTCGAACATAGCACGCCAGTGGTTATCTCCATTGTTCTCTGTGCCAACACCGATCGCACTTCTGATGTCGGAGTTGGGTGGATTTCCCTCGCACATAGTTTTGAGTGCCCGGTCTACTGTGTGCTTTAGTAGATAATGTTGGCATGAGTAAACACAATTTGTGATATTACGAATAGAAATAAAAGTGGCGAAAACCGATTTTTTCAGTTTTCCCCGCTCGGATTCAGTTGAAACTGGTGTCGATCGTTCGGTCTCCGAGGGGCCTTCAAGGTGGTATACAACCCGCGGGAATGCGCGGGAAGGTGCGGGCGGTAAGTGGCGAAAACCGATTTTTTCAGTTTTCTTCGCTCGGATTCAGTTGAAACTGGTGTCGATCGTTGGATCGTTGGTGTCGCTGCGGAGGGGTCAGTTGGTGATGGCCAGAACGTAGGAGTGTGGAAGGAGCCGAGAGTGGTTCTGACCAGATTGGACGTTGATGACGGAATGTCGACTGTCGGTAGTGTCAGGTCGAGACGAGGGTCCGGATCATCATATGGACGGTTGTGGGGAGCGTTGGAGTCAAAGGACTCAGATACTGAAAGTTTTGTGTCGATGGTGTCGGAGAAGTCAAGGACACGGGCACAATACCTGAAGGACAGGCGGAAGAGGCCTCGGAAGCCGATCGATCAGTCGGGGTCTTCTGGTGAAGGAGAGCCAGATAGACCGGCGCCAAAAGTGGTTGCCATGAGGAGACGGAAAGGTCTCGGTGAGGCAGAAAGGAAGGAGTTGCCGCTGAGGTCAGAACAGGAGGTGTCTGACAGCGCTGCGGCCGTACTGGCCAGGGCTAGCTCCAGGCTCTCGGACATGTCTCTACCATCCGAGAAAGAGCAGGACGAAGCCATACTTGCGTCTGACCTACAAAATCAGGTGGTGGACAGCCTAGCGGTGATAAGGAAGGGTGCCAGCAGATCGGGCAACCTTAAAGGAACTTTCACCAAGGCCTTTTGACGGATACCGGCCCGAGTGGGGACTCGAGCGGGTTATGTGGGACTCGTGGACCGGCTGAAGGCCAATCCCAATACCCACTAAAACCTCACGATGCTCCTCCTCGACCACCACTGGCCGCGAGACGCGGGGACTATAATCGTCCACGAAACGCGGCGGCGGGAGCCTGCTAGGCACGTCGCGGAGTCAAGGGTGTGTGGGCACCCTCGACGGCCTGCTCGGAGTAGCGCGCGGGAGCAACCTGCGCGCGCCTACTCGGGCCAGGTTGGTAGGCGGCCAGCTTCCCCAAGCTGACCGCCCTCTGGCACATTAGGGCGGAAGGCGGCGATCGTGTGCCGCCCTCCGGCGACCCGGTCTCTTACGGCGGATGGCGACTTCGGCAAAAGCCTCCCTCGTCCGTTCCGCCGACTCCTTCTCGAGCACCACTGCCTCGCAGAAGGATGAGACCGCATCCCACGACGTCTCGCTGCCGGCCATAGCCTTGACCACGGCCGGCAGGGAAAGGTCGTCCCCTATGACGTCGCGCAAAGCGCGACGTTGAGACGCCCAGGCTGAGCACACCTCCAACGTGTGCTGGGCCGTCTCGTCGAGGCAGTCGTCGCAGTGGTGGCAGCGAGCGTCGGGCTCCCTCCCGGCGATCCGACACAGGTAACCCCCGAAGCAGCCATGCCCCGTGAGCACCTGTGTCGTGCGGTAGGTTAGGACGCCGTGACGCCGCGCTAACCACTGGCGGAACACTGGACGAACAGCCTCGATCTTCCTCAGGCCGGCAGATGGATTTGCCAGCCGAGTTTCCCACATTTCAACCGCGGCTACCCGCGCCTCCTCAGTGCGTGCTTGGCTTGCCGGTTCCCCGGACGCTAGGCCTCGACGCCGGCAATAGACCGACGCCAGAGAAAGAGCATCCAGGTCCCACGGCATGACTCCAGCCAGCACGCACGCCACTTCACCGGAGATGGTCCGGTACCCCCGTATCGCCCGGATGGCCATCGCCCTCTGCGCACGTCGCAGCAGAGTGATGTTGTGCCGGTCGGATCGGACCACTCCGGTGTACAGCCGACGGCTAGAGGCGCTCGGCCCATCCACATTGGGCAAAAGGCGCGCCAGTGCAGCCGCTGTCTTCAACAATTTCGGGGCCAAAGATGTAAAGCGGCCCCGAAAACTCCACCGACCATCCAGAACAAGTCCGAGGTACTTCATGCTCCGGGCAACGTCAATTTTGACGCCACCGACGACGATGTGGGCATCTGCCGGTGGGCCCTTTCGAGGAGCATGGAAGTAGATTGCCTCGGACTTGTTGAGGGAGACTTCCAAGCCCAGCCGCTTTATGCGGCCGACTACCTCCGCAACTCCAGCAGTCGCGAGGACTGCCGCCTCTCGATAGGTCCACTGCTGCGCCAAGACCAGCGTGTCATCGGCGTAACAGAGGACCTTTATCCCCCTCAGGGTGCCGCCCCGCAGCACCCAGTCGTATCCGATGTTCCAGAGGATCGGACCCAGCACCGATCCTTGTGGAGCACCGGCCGACACAACGAACTCCTTCCAACCTCCTCCAGGAGCTGGAAAGGTCACAGACCTACCGGACAGGTAAGCTCCGATGACGCGGCGCAGGTATGGAGGCACACGATAGTATAACAGTGCCTCCTTTATGCAGGGCCATGGCAGGGAGTTGAAGGCGTTGGCGATGTCTAAAGACACCGCCAAGACTCCATTGCCTCGGGCCACCGCATCCTGTGCATAGGACTTTACCTCCAGTATGGCATCCACCGTCGATCGCCCCCTACGGAAGCCATACTGGTGGTCCGAGAGGTCCAGACCTGTCCCCTCCAAATGGTGTTGTAGCCTCCTGGCTACAACACGCTCAAGGAGCTTGGCGATCTCGCTCAAGAGCACGATGGGCCTGTAGGCGGAGGCTGAATCCGCCGGGCGACCCTCCTTCTTGATGAGGACTAACCTGCCTGTCTTCCACCGCTGTGGAATTATGGCTTGAGCCAGACAGGCAGTGAATAGTCCTCGCACTCTGGGCCCTAAGGTGTTGAGGGCCAGAGTTAGCGCCCGGCCGGGAATGCCATCCAAGCCCGGGGCGGTGCTCTTGAGCCGAGATCGGCGTACAGCTTCTTCGAGCTCCTCCTCCTCCACCGGTGGTGTGACGCTGTCCTCGTCGTCCTCCTCTTCCTCCTCACGCGCTGCAGGGCGGGCCATACTGGGTGGTGCACGACCACCAGTACACTTGCCGCCGTTGAGGGCGGCGCCCGGAACGGGGCATTGACGCGTCACAGATACGCGTCAGCACCCCCTACGCCCAGGATGCGGCGTCTTCTGCAGACGCCAAGCTCTGGGGCAGCCAGGATTCCACTATCGCGGCCTCCTCCAACAACTCCCTGTCGAGACGACCCAGTTGCCACCGCGGTCCGTACTCTCGCGAGTTTGGACTGGGGGCTGGTGGCACCGCAGGATGTATGGAGATCTCGTACAAGATGTAGAGGTGATCCGAGAGAGTCTCCACATCATCCAGCACTCGCCAGCCCCGAACACGACATGCTAGGGCCGGGCTCGCGACCGAAACGTCCACGACGGATCCGCCCAGCCTTCGCACACACGTGTTCTTGGTCGCTCGGTTGAGCACAGACAAACCGGTGGCAACAACCCACTCCGACAGCGTCACACCACGCACATCCGTCGTTGCGAAGCCCCACACACTGGACTTCGCGTTGAGATCGCCGGCCACCAACATCTCCGCCGGACGAAATCGCTCTACCATTTCCCCCAATCGTATAAGGAACTCTTCAAACTCCGCGAGAGTTCGATTGGGGGAAAAGTAGACCCCTACGACAACTAGGTTGCCGACAAGTGCGGCGACGCATCCCACACCTCTCTCTACACGTGAGAAAGGCGGGGAGCCCGCGGCGACCTGGGTGATAATAGTCACCACCCCGGTGTTGTCGGCTACCCAGTTGTCTCTGTCGGGAACGCTGTAGGGCTCCGAAACAACCGCCACCTGGATAGACCACTGCTTCTATAATATTAGGAAATCAAAATTGAAAAGGAACAGAACCTATTTTTATTAATATTGCAGAATTTATAATAATTGATAATAAATCATTAATAAATATTTTTATAAGAAATACATTCAATAGGATAGAAAATAAAAAAAAAAATTAATTGATGCAATAGATTGAGTTAAAAAATATTTTAAGGAAGCTTCTGAATTTAATAGATTATTGGGAGAAGAGATTAAGGGGATAAATCTAAGTAAATTAATTTCTAAGCCAATTCAGCATCCTAATCATGAATTTGATGAAATAGAAATTATAGTTCTGAAAAATAAAACAAATAAGAAAAATATTTTATTGGAATTATTAATTAATAAAATAAAAAATAAAATAAGAATAAAATATTCTAAAGATGAATTTAAATTCATTATAAAAAAATTATATTTTAGTGTAAAATGCACAATAATTTTTGTCTCGTGTGTGTCTCACTGTCGTGTGTGTTCTCTGTCATGCAGAGGTCACAGTGTGAGGAACCGGAGGGCGTGGTGTGTACTCACCCTACCGCCACGCAGGTGCAGTGATGTGATAGGAGCTGTATTTGCTATTTTAGGGGGTTTTGTTCATTGATATTCTCTATTTACTGGATTATTATTAAATCCTTATTTATTAAAAATTCAATTTATTTCCATATTTATTGGTGTTAATTTAACATTTTTTCCTCAACATTTTTTAGGATTAGCTGGTATACCCCGTCGTTATTCTGATTACCCAGATAATTTTATATCATGAAACTATGAAAAAATGCTCAGAAAAAAGAAATGAAGAAAAAGATTTCAGAAATAATAAATAAAATGAATGAATGAAAAACTTAAGCCCACGTAAGTTGTGGAAATTTCTGGAATCGCTAGGTATTGGCCGGCAACGTAAGGATTTGAATTGCAATCTAGACGTTGATGCCTTGAATAAACACTTTGCCTCGATAACATCTATGGACAACACAATTAAAGCAAATACATTGAATTATATCAACTCCTTGCCGTCTCCCACAATCGTTCCTTTTAACTTTGCTTCTATAACCTCATCCCAGGTAAGAAACAGTATCCTAGCCATCAAATCTGATGCTTCTGGTTATGATGGCATCAACCGCAAAATGATTATTTTGCCCTTGGAAGTCTTAGTTCCAGTCATTACCCATATTTTAAATTTTTCTATTTCCCATAACACTTTTCCCAGTTTGTGGCGCATTGCCCGCGTTATATTTATTATCAATTATTATAAATTCTGCAATATTAATAAAAATAGGTTCTGTTCCTTTTCATTTTTGATTTCCTAATATTATAGAAGGATTATCATGATTTAATAGATTTATTTTAATAACATGACAAAAAATTTCACCAATAATTTTATTATCTTATAATATAAATTTTATTTTTTTAATTTTTGAATTAAGGATTAGACGGAGAAGAGGATAAGGGATGAGGAAGAGAGGTAAATTTCAGGAAACTATTGAGCAAGTAGGGTAGGGGCCTGCCCGGAGGAATGAGGTCCGCTAAATCAGATAGCTTGGACCATAGAGGGTGGGATGACAGCTGTAACATTTTACCAACAAACCGATCAGACAGGAATTGGCGACGGATAGGATAAGGAGGATCAACACACTCAACCTGCAGTGCGTTGGTGGGAGAAGACTTCATTGCACCTATAATAATTCGTAGGCATTTGTATTGGATCCTATTGAGTTTTTCAGTAGCAACTTTGTTAAAGGGGTCTAAAACAAATAATCCGTAGTCAATGTGACTACGGATAATGGCATTGTACAGTAGTTTGAGAGTATAAGGGTGTGCACGCCACCACACACCAGACACAGCTCTTAAAGCGTTGATGCCGTTTTCACATTTTTTACTGACATGTTCAGCATGGGCAATTCCGTTCAGTCTTTTATCGAGAATCATGCCTCAGAATTTAACATTTTCTGCTAATTAGATAGTATTATCCCAATACCCACTAAAACCTCACGGTGCTCCTCCTCGACCGCCACTGACCGCGAGACGCGGGGGCTAGAATCGTCCACGAAACGCGGCGGCGGGAGCCTGCTAGGCACGTCGCGGAGTCAAGGGTGTGTGGGCACCCTCGACGGCCTGCTCGGAGTAGCGCGCGGGAGCAACCTGCGCGCGCCTACTCGGCCAGGTTGGTAGGCGGCCAGCTTCCCCAAGCTGACCGCCCTCTGGCACATTAGGGCGGAAGGCAGCGATCGTGTGCCGCCCTCCGGCGACCCGGTCTCTTACGGCGGATGGCGACTTCGGCAAAAGCCTCCCTCGCCCGTTCCGCCGACTCCTTCTCGAGCACCACTGCCTCGCAGAAGGATGAGACCGCATCCCACGACGTCTCGCTGCCGGCCATAGCCTTGACCACGGCCGGCAGGGAAAGGTCGTCCCCTATGACGTCGCGCCAAGCGCGACGTTGAGACGCCCAGGCTGAGCACACCTCCAACGTGTGCTGGGCCGTCTCATAGAGGCAGTCGTCGCAGTGGTGGCAGCGAGCGTCGGGCTCCCTCCCGGCGATCCGACACAAGTAACCCCCGAAGCAGCCATGCCCCGTGAGCACCTGTGTCATGCGGAAGGTTAGGACGCCGTGACGCCGCGCTAACCACTGGCGGAACACTGGACGAACAGCCTCGATCGTCCTCAGGCCGGCAGTTTGTGTTGCCAGCCGAGTTTCCCACAACTCCATTGCGGCTACCCGCACCTCCTCAGTGCGTGCCTGGCTTGCCGGTTCCCCGGACACTAGGCCTATTATTTCTTCATTTGGTTCATATATTTCATTATTTTCCATAATTTTAATTATTATTATTATTTGAGAATCAATAATTAATCAACGAATAATCCTATTTTCATTAAATATACCATCCTCTATTGAATGATATCAAAATTTACCTCCTTCTGAACATTCTTATAATGAACTTCCTATTTTAAGAAATTTCTAATATGGCAGATTATATGTAATGGATTTAAACCCCATTTATAAAGGAATATCCTTTTTTTAGAAATGGCAACCTGATCTAATTTAAATTACCAAAATAGAGCTTCTCCATTAATAGAACAAATTATTTGAAAAAAAAGATTTCAGAAATAATAAATAAAATTATTCCTCACCGTAAACCTTTTGATACTATAATAGTATGTTTTCCTTGGAATGTTCTTTCTCGACAAATATCTCGTCATCATTGAAATATAGTTAACTAGCGACCCTCTTGCGGCTTCGCCCGCTTTTACTACTGGATTATTCATGTAATGTATGTTTGCAAAGCACTTAAGATAATGTGAAAATTAATAAAACCCTAATGCAACCCTCATTTTTGTCGTTTCAATAAGGATTTTTTAGTAGGTACCATAATTTTAAATCTGCGCTACAAATCTTTTCAAGTACTTATTAAAATATATTTAAATGACTATTTTTAGATAGTTAAATGACTATTTTTAAACGGAAGAAATTATAAACAAAAACCTACCTACTACTAACTACTACAAAAAATGTGTAACCAAATATATCGCGCTTAAATAATACATTCAACTCAAAATCTTCGTTGCTATAGAGGCAGCCGGGTTTTTTTTTTCAAGCTTGTGGTTAATGCTGAAGGGGGTATTCTGTCCCTGATGAAAAGCAAGCACGACGTGGCTGCCTGTGAGGAAAATTAAATAGAATGCATGGGCCGGGAATCGAACCCGGGCCGCCCGCGTGGCAGGCGAGCATTCTACCACTGAACCACCGATGCGTGTAAGGCAAGCGGGCACGGCGGACGCATGGCGAGACGCATGGCGAGTGGCGAGCCGTTTCACAGCAAGGTTTTTTTTGATATTGTAACAACTTCTAAAGTACTTATTAAAATGAAAAACAGTAAAAGACAGTTTTGGTCTACATTAAATGGCCAACGTAACTAATGTACTTATTTATATGCTGAGAGTAAGGGATAAGTGAAACTTGAGTAACATACAGCTGATTTGTCAACGGCGGGATGTGTCAACAATTAAATGCGTTTTTCTGTAAAACTATTCGCAATTTCGAAATATTGTAAAAGCAAATTTTATCTTCGTTTAACGTAGAAAATTAATAAAGTATTTTAAAGGATAAGGATTAATACCATTATGGAAAAATATCCCTCACAATAAAAAATATATTGAAATTATTATTTTTAGACAGAAATATGATCACTACACGTTATCCTTAAAAGATAAAAATATGCTGTCGCGGACTTTTTTGTAGATCTTATTAAGAGGAACAATGCTCCAGTACATTTTTTCATGTAGTACTTACCATTAGAGCAGCGCATGCGCGAAAGTGTCTCAACGGGTAGGACTTTATACACATTTATCGTATTTATGTTAATTTACATAAGAATGTACAAATAATAAACTATATATAAACCTTCTACGAAAAACACTCGACTTAATGGTGAAGACCGCATCAAAATCCGTTGGGTGGTTTAGAAGAAGAAGAGTTAGAAACAACAGACAGACACGAAAAGCGACTTTGTTTTATAAGATATAGGATAATACGATAATATATCCAATAAATAATAAGTTTATATTAAAATTATGAAATCATAATAATAATAATAATAATAATAATAATATAACACTTTATTGCACAAATAAGAAGGGAATAAAATACAGTACATGATAAATATTATTAACAGTGCAATGGCGGCCTTATCACTAAAAGCGATATCTTACAGGCAACCAAAAGAAAAACGAAAGGATTAAATCTAGTAAAGAAAGCAGAAAGGTGCAAAAAGTACTACGATATATATAAACCAATACATAAATAGCGAATACCAAATAGCTTTATATATACATATATATAAACAAACATAACATACATACATAAATAAATACATACATATATATATATATAAATACATAAATAAACAATTAAAGATAAATATACATACTCTTATAATATTGTCCTTTTAAAGATTAAGTTGAAGATAGTACTGTTTAAGGCGTCGTTTAAATAGCCCAATCGACTGGGACCGTCTTACTTCCAGTGGCAGCTCATTCCATAGTTTTACTGTTTTAACAGTAAAAGAGTCACTATAGCATTTGGTGCGGCATAAAGGAATTTCAAGGATATGGTTATGGCGGGAACGGAGGTTTTGGGAATGCAGGATATCGGACCCCAGAAACTTAAAGCGCTCCTTGAGGTATGATGGAGTAACAGGATTGAAAAGGATGCCATAAAGGAGAGTGAGAGCATGCAAGTTACGCCTATATTCTATTGACAACCATTTAAGTTGACTTCGGTACTGAGACACATGGTCATGTTTCCTTAACCCAAAAATAAATCGAATTATAAGATTTTGCAGACGCTCTAGTTTATTTAGTAGTTGCTGGGACAGATTTAAGTAGCACGAATCTGCATAGTCTAGGATAGGTAGAAGGAGAGCGTGGGCCAGAGAGATTTTAGTCTTTATCGGTAAAATGTTCTTCCACCCTCTCAATCTACCTATGGAACAAAAAACCTTCCGACTAAGCTCTGATACGTGAGGCGACCAGCAAAAAGCACCGTCCATCCTGATTCCCAGATTCTTAACACTCTCACTAACCTCCAAGCAAACATTATCATATAAAATTGAGGGTAAGGGAGAACGTAATTTAGACAGTTGGTTGGAGCTACCAAACATACACACCCGAGACTTGCTGGGATTGATAGCAAGTCCAAACGATTTACTCCAGGCACTAATAATTTGTAAATCTGAATTTATTTTATTAACTGCATTAGGTATATCGCTTATAGCTGCAGTTGTGTAAATTTGCAAGTCATCGGCGTAGAGGTGGTACGAAGACGATATGTGTTGAGTGAGAGTGTTAATGAAAATGGAAAAGAGTAACGGTGATAATACACTACCTTGTGGGACGCCGGCGTTAATACTACATGTTGATGAAACTTTTCCGTCAAGCTTGATGCTTTGTCTGCGTCCGTGAAGGTAAGAGGAAAACCATTCAGTAGCTTTCAAGGAGAAGTTAATAGATTTTAAAATTGCTAATAGACTTTGTTAAGAGCTGTAACTGTGCTATGCCCAGGACGGAAACCAGATTGGAAAGGAGACAGTATGTTATTGTTGTGTAGGAAAAGATAGATTTGGTCATGCACAATGCGTTCAAGAACCTTAGATAGGAAAGGTAGTAAGGAAATAGGGCGATAGCTTGAGAAGGATGCTGGGTTTGGTACTTTAGGTATTGGGATCACAATTGCATGACGCCAGGCATCAGGGAATTCATTATAGGAAAGGGAAAAGTTATAAATATGACACAGGACAGGAAGAATTGAATTAAGTGTAAGGAGGATCATCCGTCGACTAATATCATCAGAGCCAGTAGCGTCAGATTTAATTGACAACACATGCTTGCGAACCTCTGCTTGTGAAGTAGGAGAGAAAAGGAAGGGTTTGATTGCAGGATTAGATTGTAGTGACAAGGAGTATAGAGTTTTTACTTTAGTGCTATTATCCAATACATTGACAGCTGTAAAGAATTTATTCAGCGAGTCTAAATCCGTGCAGTTGTTTAAGGTAGCCGAGTCACTGGAACGCCGGTTCCCTATTCCCATCGCGTTCAGGAATTTCCAAGTTTTTGCAGGATTGCTATTGTTAATTGACGAGAGAATAAAATTACGACGTGCGTCTCTGCAAGTCTTGTTACATCGGTTCCGTAGTGTTTTGTACCTTTGCATATTGGCGTCCGTAGGATTTTTCTTGTATTTAGACTTTGCAGTATTACGTTTGGACATAAGCACCTTGATATCTGAAGTTAACCACGGAGCGGGGAGATGTTTAATTTTAATAGGCCGGAGCGGTGCGTGAATATCGAAGAGCTCTGTCAAAATAGAATTAAAAATATTCAATTTGTCATTGATATTACCGGCATTAAATATGCAGTCCCAGTCAATACCAGCAAGATCGTTCATGAACTTTTCGTTGTCGATGTCGCTAAAACATCTTCGCATCACAACTGTCGGCTTCAATTTTGGTGGACGTATTTTATATGACAGGTAGACGAGGTCGTGGTACGAAAATGCTTCAGCTGACATCTGACCAAAGCTTGCAACACGTTCTGTTGATGATACGATCATAAGGTCTAACAAAGATGGCGCACAACCAGGAAAGAAGTGGGTAGCGGTCGTAGGAAGGATATTTAAGTTGGCACTGTTGATAATATTTTTTAATCGATTTGTACGGAAGTCGTTCTTAATCAAGCACGTGTTGAAATCACCCATTATGATGGAGTGATCAGCCCCCGGAGCATACCTTTCTAATAGATCCTCAAAAGCATCAAAGTAATTTATATGTAGATTGGGACTATAAAAGACACCAAGTAAAACTTTGAGAGTGCCAAAAAGGACTTCTATTAAGATATGTTCCGACGAGTTTGAGAAGACAGAGGGTGACTTGTGTAATACCGAGAAAGGAAAATGACTGCGTAGGTAAATAGCCACTCCCCCCCCCACCCTTCTCAGTCCTATCATTGCGGATTAAGTGAAAACCTGGCAGAGAAAATGCAGTAGATGGCAAAGCAGGCTTAAGAAATGTCTCAGATACTAGAATAGCGTGAATGTTTTTTAAATTAAATGAGTCGAGCAAGTCTGGATAATGCGCTGGCACGCTCTGTGCATTGATATGCACAACATTAAAATTTTTAGGGAAGTTATTAAACTTGTTTACTTTTACTAAACCAGTTACTAAGGTTATTACTCCAATAGCTCCTGTTAAGGGTCAAGGTCTATAGTCAACTAATAATAATAATAATAATAAACTCTTTATTTCACACCATAATACATAGCAAAATTAAAATTTACAATGCTTAAGAAAAAAAAAAAACAACAAATAATAAAATGTGAAAAAGGCGGCCTTATCACTAAAAGTGATCTCTTCCAGGCAACCGAATTGTAGGAATAGATAGACAGGGGTGCGGGCATAGTGCGTGGGAAAAAATAATTATGTCAATACACGAGAATTAAAAACGATATATACAACACACATAACATAAATATATATACTATAAGTATATAAAATAAATAAATAAATAAATATAGTATAATACACAAATATAATAAATAATATATATAAATATTAGTAAATATACACTACAATTGAAGATAATAATTTTTTACTTTATATTTGAATGCTTTCTTAGACTTAGACTGCCTGATAGTACGTGGTAGGGCATTCCATAGTTTCGCTGCTTGCACCGTGAACGATTTACTGTAACAACGAGTACGGCACAAAGGTATCTCCAGCTTATTATCTTTTTGGGAGCGGAGACTTAGTGTGAGACGGGAGTTGGAATCGAGAAAGGAAAAACGCTGCTTAAGGTAGGTTGGAGTTTCAGGGTGGAAGAGGATAGAGTAGAGAAGAGAAAGAGTGTGAAGATTTCGACGGTCTTTAATAGGAAGCCAGCCAAGTCTAGTACGATACTCACTGACATGATCGAACTTTTTCAGTCCGAAAATGAATCTAATAACCAGGTTTTGGAGACGTTCCAACTTGTTAAGTAGTTGCTGCGATAAATCCAGGTAACAGGTGTCTGCATAATCTAGGATAGGTAGCAAAAGTGAGTGGGCTAGGGTTATTTTGGTTTTGATTGGCAGAATATTTTTCCATCTTTTTAACCTACCTATAGCGCAGTACAACTTGCGGCTCAACTCGGAAACTTGAGGAGCCCAGGAGAGTTTGCTGTCCACCATGATACCTAGATTTTTGACAGTGCAACAGTATTTCAAGTTACAGGTGTCGAAGACTGTAGGAGGAAGGGAAGGAGAATAGATCTTGGATAGTTGTTTAGGATTGCCGAGAATACACACTTGAGACTTTTTAGGATTTATAGATAAACCGTAAGACTTGCTCCAGGTACTAATTGTTAGCAGGTTGGAATTAATTAGACTAATAGCCCTCGCAATGTCTTGAACGTCCGTGGTTGTATAAATCTGTAAGTCATCAGCGTATAAGTGAAAAGGCAAGGATAAAAGCTTGGTGACGGAATTTATGAAGATGGAGAAAAGTAAAGGAGAAAGTACGCCACCCTGGGGAACACCAGCATTAAGGCGGCAAACAGTTGACAGTTTTTCATTTAAACGAATGTACTGCTCTCGATTATGTAGATAGGAATAAAACCATTCAGTAGCCTCTGATGAAATATTAATAGACTTTAGAACAGCTAAAAGGATTTCGAAATCTACTGTATTAAAAGCGTTAGAAAAGTCTAGGAGAGCGAGAATAGTGACTTGTTGGTTATCGATTCCATATCTTATATCATCATTGACCTTATTGAGCGCAGTGACAGTGCTGTGACCAGGGCGGAAACCAGACTGGAAGGGAGATAGGATATGATTTCTGGTAAGGAAGGAGGAGAGTTGTTTATGGACTATACGTTCTAGTATTTTGGACAGGAACGGGAGGATAGATATCGGGCGATAGTCTGTAAAGGAAGTGGGGCTAGACACTTTAGGTATAGGAACAACTATCGCCTGGCACCAGATATCAGGGAAAGTATTTGAGGAAAGGGAATAGTTGAAAATATGGCACAGGATAGGAAGTACAGTCTTCATGGTTAAAAGAATCATTTTCCGACTGATTCGATCACTGCCAATAGCATCGGACTTAATGGCAAGAACATGCTTCTTCACTTCGTCAGGAGAAATAGAAGTGAAATGAAAGGGAGAAGGACCAGAGATTGAAGGGATAGACTTAATAGTATTAATTTTAACATTTTGACTTAATAAGTTGACATTCGCGAAGTGCTTATTCATTTCGTTGATATCCGTTCTATCGCCTAACGCGGTAGTTTTTCGTGAGCGTCCAATACCCATTGAGTCAAGGAATTTCCAAATACTAGCAGAATTGCAATTTTCGATAGAATTATAAATAAAAGTGCGTTGAGCATCCCTGCAAGTTTTGTTACATCGGTTCCGTAGTATTTTGAACCTGTTAAGGTTTTCCTCAGTAGGATTTCTCTTGTACTTCGATTTAGCCGAGTTACGTTTTACCATAAGTTTTTTAATATCTTCCGTTAACCAGGGGGCAGGAAGGTGCTTGAGTTTTATTGGTCGAAGTGGAGCGTGCAGGTCAAAAAGCTCAGTTAAAAGAGAGTTAAATATAATAATTTTTTCATTAACAGTTGGAGCATTTAATACACTCTCCCAATCTATATTATCTAGATCTTCTAAGAAAGCTTCATTGTTAAAATTTTTAAAGCTTCTACGCATGATTATAGTAGGTTTAATTTTGGGTGTACGAATTTTATAACTCATATATATGAGATCGTGATATGAGAACGCTTCTGCACACAACTGACCATAAGTAGCGACTTGCTCATTCGACGAAACGATCATTAAGTCTAATTGTGACGGAGCGGTATTAGGAAAGAAGTGGGTAGCGTTAGTGGGTAGAAGATTAAGATTAGCACTTTTAATAATATTTTGTAATCGAATAGCACGCCAGTCATTTTTAATTAGACAAGTATTAAAATCTCCCATTATGATGGTGTGATCAACACCTGGAACATACTTATCTAGTAAAGTTTCAAAGGTGTCAAAATAATTTATATGAAGTGAAGGGCTGTAAAGTACACCAAGTAATAGTTTTAATGTGCCAAATAACACTTCAATAAAAATATGCTCAGAAGTATTTGAGTACAGTGTAGGAGATTTGTCAAGAATAGAAAAAGGGATGTGGCTGCGTAAGTAGATAGCAACTCCACCACCGCCTTTCCCTGTACGGTCATTACGAATAAGATGGAAGCCGGGTAAAGCATAGGATGTGGATGGTAAGGAAGGTTTTAGGAAAGTTTCGGAAACTAGGATCGCGTGAACGTTTTTGGCATCGAAGGAAGCTAGGAGATCAGGATAATGAGCGGGAACACTTTGTGCATTGATATGCACCACGTTGAAGTGCTTGGCAGAGTTCGCAAAAGTCGTGCCCAAAACAGTGCTTAGCGACGCGGAAGTGCTATGGAAACTAGAATCTGATGATAACGATGTAGACTGACAAAATATATCATTATCAGAGGTGTCACTGTTTGAGTTAGCGTTGTTGAACATAGTGCAGTACCAAAATATAATAATCAAGTAAAAATTAATAAGATAATAAATATATATAATAAATAAAAATAAGATTAAAATAAAATGTGTGTATATGCAGAATGTTAATGATAATAATAATAAGAGCTATATAATATATGTATGTCCAAATAAATAAATAAATTAGCAAAATAAATATTAGTGATAAAATTAGAAAAATAAAAATAAAAAAAATAAAATAAACAAATAATCACTTACAATAACAAAAAAAAAAAGAGGTAAAACACGATAAATACAACTAAGTCCGTAATCTAGGAGTTATCGTGAAAAGAAACGTTTAAGACAGTTCCG
The DNA here is from genome assembly GCF_056956725.1 of Heliconius melpomene rosina. Classification (NCBI taxonomy): domain Eukaryota; kingdom Metazoa; phylum Arthropoda; class Insecta; order Lepidoptera; family Nymphalidae; genus Heliconius; species Heliconius melpomene. The sequence goes on along the minus strand of NW_028181880.1, from coordinate 57,951 downwards.
GCCATTGACAGATTAAGTGTCAATAAGCCTGTCAAAATAACTAACAAAAAGTAAACATTACAAACTCATGTTCATGTATATATTTATTTTATGATTTTTTATTTTATAGGTGAAGGCAACACTTTAACTGGACTCTTTTTGACATGCATTCTCCTATTGTGTAATATAATCTCTTTTTTACCGTACAATCTCCTTTGTGTGTTTTCCATACAACGTGACATTGGCGAAGTGAATAGTGCTCAACTGGCACGCTCGAAGCGCCATAAATAAAGAACCGAACCGGACCGAACATTACAACATTTAATATTACGTTTTAAAATTGTGGGTAAATTATATATTTTAATGGATAAGTATATTAACGATTTAAGTTGTGGGTAATTTGTACATTTTAGTGAATATATTAGTGATTTATAGGACACTAGCTCATAAGTTATTAGATATAAGGTTAAAAGTATTCTATCAACATTAATTGAACAAACTAATGCATTAAGGAAGTTGTTTACTTCTTCGAGTTTACGATCCTCTTCATTCGTGTAACCTGAGGAACTGGCTTTGTCTTAGAATCACCAGCACTTGAGCTCGCCATAGGTGCTTTAAGAGGTTGAGCCCCAGCCGTGTCGTGGATATTGTCTAGCTCACTGCATGTGGAAATAGTATGGCGCTTCCCATCTGGCCCAATGACAATGATGTAGCCCTCCTTCGTCCAACATTTATTTATGCCAAAACGTTTTCGGGCTGCCATGAAAGTCTCGTGCCTGGATTTAGTGAGGAATTCCGATAAAGTGATGCCTGTATTTTTCAAATTGGTTTTAGCATACCATATTTGATTTCGCATAGATAACTCTCGGAATTTTACAAGTATGGGTCTTGGTTTATCAGATGTTACAGTACCCAGGCGTTGACATCTGCTAATGTCACCCAGCTCCAGATCAGGCAACTTCAGATGTTGGGACAGGACCTTCACCGCAATGGCAGAATCAGCTGTACTTCTCTCCTCGGGCACACCATGCACCAACAGTATCTTCTTTCTGGTCCGCAAGTCAAGAAGGTCTAACTGTTTTGACAGTATATTTACCTGCAGCTGAAGCCCCTCCAGTGCACTCAATACAAAAGATCGAAATGCACTAAATTGAGCTGCAATGTGGGAAGTGGGGCTTGCCGCAGGAAGCGCAGAACTCAAATTTTGCTGAAAGTCAGCCATTTGCGAATTGAAGTGTAGTGACAGTTCTTGTATTGATTGCTTAATAGCTTCCATGTTGATGTAATTGAGTTCAAAAGACTAGTGATTATGGATAAAAAGTTTTGGTGTAGAAATTATTGCACGAATAACTGCTGGCAGGTTGGTGACTGTTAATACATCACTTATACATAACACATTTCACTTATAATTTGTTTTAACTATTTTTAAAAGAAAATTATTTGGGAGCAACTTTAAAAACGTATTTACTTTTTGGCACCTACCCTCAGAAAAAAAAGTGATAGGGATGATTATGATTAGACATTAATTTACTTCTCTAGAATAAAGAGTTCTTAAAATAGAAATTACATAAGATTGAATAATTGCTACGGCAGATTCAAGAATTAATAATAAAATTTGAACAATAATTAAAATAATTAATAAATAATTAAGTATTAAACCTGTATTACTTAATAAAGTTAAAAGTAAATGACCTGCAATTATATTAGCTGTTAATCGAACTGCTAAAGTTCCAGGTCGAATAATATTACTAATAGTTTCAATTAGTACTATAAAAGGTATTAAAATAGTTGGTGTTCCCTGAGGAATTATATGAATAAATATATGTTGTGTATTATTTAATCATTATAAATCTTAATCATAATGTTAAAGATAATGAAAGGGATACATTAAGATGACTTGTTCTAGTAAAAATATATGGGAATAAACCTAAAAAAATATTAAATAAAATAAAAAAGAATAATGAAATAGAAATAAAAGTTGATCCATTAATTCTATTTGGTCCTAATAAAGTTTTAAATTCATTATGAAGCTTATTAGAAATAAAATTTCATAAATAATGACGATTAGGAAAAAATCAGAAAGATAAAGGAATAAATAATAATCCAATAAATGTTCTAATTCAATTAAATGGGAAATTAAATAAATTTGTTGAAGGATCAAAAATTGAAAAAAGATTATTTATCATTTTCAAAAAAATTTTTTGAAATTATTTTTCTTATTTTTTTTAAAATTAAAATTATTTTTATAATTAAAAATAAAATAATTTATAATTATTAAACTAATAAAAATAGAAATAAAAAATAATAATGAAATTATTCAATTGATAGGTATTATTTGAGGAATGTGGTGTGAGTGGTGATGGTGGTGGTAGTGGTTGTCAACGAGTGGTTATGATTGTTCTATGTAAAACTTCATTTAATTAGCTATTATTTTTGTGCAAAGTTACATTTTGGTATATTGACAAGAACAAACATAAAAAGTATTCGGGTGAATTCGGAATCTCCCTTTTTTGAAGTTGGTTGAAAATGAGAACATCCTCTTTTTTGAGATTGGTTGAAAAGAAATGCAACGATCAGGAATCTCACTTCTGACATCAATTTAAAAAGTTTTTGCTTGTAACTATTACAGTATAATTAATTTTTGACCAACAAAAACAAACTTTCTCAATTTTCTCCGAATTCCATAATCGAAACCTAACCAAACTTTCACCAAATTATCCTTGAAGTGTATCCTTTCAAATAAAAAAAGAATCATCAAAATCGGTTGGCGCGACATTGAGTTATTCGGCTATTAGTCGCGCACATGCATAATGCAAATTTAAGACTTATGTGATTTTCTCATGGATACCATTGTCAGACATGGACAAAAAAAAAATATGACCATTCGGGAAGCTATACCTTTTAAATAAAAAAAAAATATTAAAATCGGTCCACCCAGTTAAAAGTTATGAGGTAACAAACATAAAAAAAAAAAAAAAACAGTCGAATTGATAACCTTTTCTTACAGAAGTCGGTTAAAAAAGGATTATTATTCATTATAAGAATGTTCAGAAGGAGGTAAATTTTGATATCATTCAATAGAGGATGGTATATTTAATGAAAATAGGATTATTCGTTGATTAATTATTGATTCTCAAATAATAATAATAATTAAAATTATGGAAAATAATGAAATATATGAACCAAATGAAGAAATAATAGGCCTAGTGTCCGGGGAACCGGCAAGCCAGGCACGCACTGAGGAGGTGCGGGTAGCCGCAATGGAGTTGTGGGAAACTCGGCTGGCAACATCAACTGCCGGCCTGAGGACGATAGAGGCTGTTCGTCCAGTGTTCCGCCAGTGGTTAGCGCGGCGTCACGGCGTCCTAACCTTCCGCACGACACAGGTGCTCACGGGGCATGGCTGCTTCGGGGGTTACCTGTGTCGGATCGCCGGGAGGGAGCCCGACGCTCGCTGCCACCACTGCGACGACTGCCTCGACGAGACGGCCCAGCACACGTTGGAGGTGTGCTCAGCCTGGGCGTCTCAACGTCGCGCTTTGCGCGACGTCATAGGGGACGACCTTTCCCTGCCGGCCGTGGTCAAGGCTATGGCCGGCAGCGAGACGTCGTGGGATGCGGTCTCATCCTTCTGCGAGGCAGTGGTGCTCGAGAAGGAGTCGGCGGAACGGACGAGGGAGGCTTTTGCCAAAGTCGCCATCCGCCGTAAGAGACCGGGTCGCCGGAGGGCGGCACACGATCGCCGCCTTCCGCCCTAATGTGCCAGAGGGCGGTCAGCTTGGGGAAGCTGGCCGCCTACCAACCTGGCCGAGTAGGCGCGCGCAGGTTGCTCCCGCGCGCTACTCCGAGCAGGCCGTCGAGGGTGCCCACACACCCTTGACTCCGCGACGTGCCTAGCAGGCTCCCGCCGCCGCGTTTCGTGGACGATTCTAGTCCCCGCGTCTCGCGGTCAGTGGCGGTCGAGGAGGAGCACCGTGAGGTTTTAGTGGGTATTGGGATTGGCCTTAGCCGGTCCATGAGTCCCACATAACCCGCTCGAGTCCCCACTCGGGCCGGTATCCGTAAAAGGATTTCCTCACGTTAAAAAAAAAAAAAAAATGTCAGGTTAGGTTGGGGTGCTTGGTCGGATGACCTCCTCGTGTGTTCACCCGCTGTTGGCCCTTTCTCGAATGCTTGTCGTTCGGGGGGGACGAACAGTGTTGCGGACCGGTGCACCCTGGGCGGCGAGTAATTGGTGCCTACAGGATTCGTCCTTGGGTAATGATTGCTCGCTGGCTAATAATCCGGCGTGGTTCTTCGCGTGTCCTCTGTCATGCAGAGGTCACAGTGTGAGGAACCGGAGGGCGTGCGTGGTGTGTACTCACCCTACCGCCACGCAGGTGCAGTGATGTGCCAGCGCCGAAAATATCGGAACTCCACTCTTGGTTGCGGTCATGTCTCCTAATCAGGAATGGAACTGAGGGCCTTGCCTTTACCGGCCGGGCTGCGAGGAAGAAAACCTCTATAAAAAATTACCCCAACCCAAGCGGCGAAGCAGCGCGAGGGGTTCATGGCTGATGGGGAGATCAGTCGCTACTGCTGGTCCCGCCAGGGTACCGGCCGACACCCTGGCGTAATAGGCTTATCCGAGTACAGGGGGCACTGCTCGGATGGACCGTTTTTCCCCCACACTCGTGGGAACAAAATGGAAAATGTTAACTTAAAAACCCAAAATGATGACGTAGGGAGGCCCGAGGAGGGCGGTGATCTGTTGTTGCCCGAGATGGGCGGAGTAGTAGTTGTGCCCGAGAAAGGCGTAGGGAGTACTTTGCTCGAAAGGGGCAAAAGTCCGGCACTTGTGCCAATAGGAGGGGGGTTGAAGGATGCGCGAGTCGTGTTAGAGCGTCTGGACCATGAGGAGGTTGCCTCTATTATAAGAGATAGGTCCAGGTCGTCACTTTCGTCGCGAGGCCGTTTCTGGGCGGCTTCCGAGTCAGACGCCGATGGCGTGATGTCTGTTGGGTCGAACAGCTCCAATGCTATCGAGGGGGCTAAAGCGCAGTTCCGAAAGGACAGAAAGAGGCGCCATCACAGGAAGAGTAACTCTGAATCCTCGGATGCGGATGGGGAGACAGAGACAAGCCGAAAGCGAAGGTTGCTTCGGCCAGAGGGAGTCGTGGTCGTACCAAATATTCCTGATGAGAATATAGGGCTAGCTGCTGGAAAGAAGGCGCTAAACGATGCCAAGCGCGAGGAGCGCCGGCTGAGGGCGGAGGAGGAAGTTGCTGAAATCTCCGCGGCGATACAAACTAGAGCAAGTTCTAGGCTCTCGGATGTGCCCCTGGAACTTTACGGTGAGGAGCACATGGTCTCCGACTTGCGTAGCCAAGTATCTGATAGCTTGGCTATAATCAATAGAGTCGCCTGCAAGTCGGGGAATCTGAAGGGCACATTTACTAGGGCCCTTAAAGACGCTGCCGGAGTTATCTCTTCTGCCGTTAATACTCTGGCAAAGAGGACGGCATCAGAGGAAGTGGATATCCTCAAGGCAACAAACTCGCGACTGCAGTCGGAGTTGGTGGAGTTGCGGAAGGAGTTTGCCCTTTTGAGAGCGGAGTTGGAGCGGTCTAGAGCATCGGACTTGCGACCCACTCCCACGGAGTCTATTGCTGTGGAGGACATAGTGGGCACTATGGTCTCCACCAGGCTGGAAGCCTTTAAAGATCGGCTACCACCGGAGAGAAATCTGCGACCTCCGCTAGCGGCGGACAAGCGCAAGGTGGATAGCCCAAAGCAGGCGCAAGTGGACCCTGTCGCATCCACTTTGATGGCGCCGGCTAATCCGGCACCAAAGGAGCAAAGGTCTAAAAAGGCCAAGAAGAAGAAAGGCCCGGTGAAGACCGCATCTACTGAGCCTCGACCTCTGCCACCCGCTCCGGCTGATATGTCTGAGGGCTGGACTGTAGTAGCCCGGAAGGGGGCCAAGAAGAGAAAGCCAGCTCCTAAGCCGAAAGCGCAAAAGGCTAAAGCGCAAAAGGAGCCAAAGTTGCGTCGTCCTAGATCGCAAGTTGTGACGATTAAGTTGCAGCCAGCCGTCGCCGACAAGATGTCGTATAGCGATGTCCTTACCCGGGTCAAGGAAAGTATAAAGTTGGAAGACCTGGGTATAGAGGACCTGAGATTCCGTGTTGCGTCTACTGGCGCTAGAATGCTAGGCGCTAGAATGCCTGGCGCCAACACTGCTGAGAAGGCGGATGCGCTAGCTGAGAAGTTGCGTGGGGTTCTCAGCCCCGAAGAGGTCCAGGTGTCGAGGCCAGTGAAATGTGCGGAATTGAGGGTGTTTGGCCTCGATGACTCCGCCACTGCTGAGGACGTGACGGCGGCAATAAGCCGAGTTTCCGGCTGTGCTGCGGGTAATATAAAAGTCGGAGAGATCCGACAGGACCGGGCCGGTCTAGGAATAGTATGGGTCCGATGTCCTGTCGGCGCAGCGCAGAAGATTAGCGGGGCGAGACTACTTGTTGGCTTCGTCTCTGCTGGAGTGAGGCTGTTGATGCCCCGTGCGCAACGTTGTTTCCGTTGCCACGAAGTGGGCCACATGGCTGCGAAGTGCAGTAGCCAGGTGGACCGGAGCAAACAGTGTTTCCAGTGTGGCCAGACCGGGCATCAGCAGAGATCGTGTTCGGCAGAGCCTCATTGTCCGGTGTGTGAGGCGGCGCAAAGGCCCGCTAATCACATGTTGGGGAATGCTGCCTGTGGAAAGGCTAGCACCAATAACGGTGGAAAGCGCAGACGAGTGCCGGCAACATCGGCCAGGTCTAATATCCCAGCTGGGCCTGAGGAGGTGCAACACATGGAAGACCAATAATGGCTCTCCGTGTGTTGCATGCGAACATTAACCACTGTGCTAGGGCCCAGGACTTATTGGTCCAAAGCCTGGCGCAGTGGTCTATCCAGGTGGCGGTTGTTTCGGAGCCCTACAGCGTTCCCGACCGGTTGATCGCGGGGATAGACTTAGACCCGTACGGCACACCTTACCGAATGGTGCTCGGTAGGTTACGGGCTTGGGCACCACCACTGACGCAGACACTCCAACCGGACGTACTCCGAGGGGTTCTGTCGTCGCTATTCCCGCAGCGGGCCAGTTTTGCACCACCCAGTATGGCCCGCCCTGCAGCGCGTGAGGAGGAAGAGGAGGACGACGAGGACAGCGTCACACCACCGGTGGAGGAGGAGGAGCTCGAAGAAGCTGTACGCCGATCTCGGCTCAAGAGCACCGCCCCGGGCTTGGATGGCATTCCCGGCCGGGCGCTAACTCTGGCCCTCAACACCTTAGGACCCAGAGTGCGAGGACTATTCACTGCCTGTCTGGCTCAAGCCATAATTCCACAGCGGTGGAAGACAGGCAGGTTAGTCCTCATCAAGAAGGAGGGTCGCCCGGCGGATTCAGCCTCCGCCTACAGGCCCATCGTGCTCTTGAGCGAGATCGCCAAGCTAGTTGAGCGTGTTGTAGCCAGGAGGCTACAACACCATTTGGAGGGGACAGGTCCGGACCTCTCGGACCACCAGTATGGCTTCCGTAGGGGGCGATCGACGGTGGATGCCATACTGGAGGTAAAGTCCTATGCGCAGGATGCGGTGGCCCGAGGCAATGGAGTCTTGGCGGTGTCTTTAGACATCGCCAACGCCTTCAACTCCCTGCCATGGCCCTGCATAAAGGAGGCACTGTTATACTATCGTGTGCCTCCATACCTGCGCCGCGTCATCGGGGCTTACCTGTCCGGTAGGTCTGTGACCTTTCCAGCTCCTGGAGGAGGTTGGAAGGAGTTCGTTGTGTCGGCCGGTGCTCCACAAGGATCGGTGCTGGGTCCGATCCTCTGGAACATCGGATACGACTGGGTGCTGCGGGGCGGCACCCTGAGGGGGATAAAGGTCCTCTGTTACGCCGATGACACGCTGGTCTTGGCGCAGCAGTGGACCTATCGAGAGGCGGCAGTCCTCGCGACTGCTGGAGTTGCGGAGGTAGTCGGCCGCATAAAGCGGCTGGGCTTGGAAGTCTCCCTCAACAAGTCCGAGGCAATCTACTTCCATGCTCCTCGAAAGGGCCCACCGGCAGATGCCCACATCGTCGTCGGTGGCGTCAAAATTGACGTTGCCCGGAGCATGAAGTACCTCGGACTTGTTCTGGATGGTCGGTGGAGTTTTCGGGGCCGCTTTACATCTTTGGCCCCGAAACTGTTAAAGACAGCGGCGGCACTGGCGCGCCTTTTGCCCAATGTGGATGGGCCGAGCGCCTCTAGCCGTCGGCTGTACACCGGAGTGGTCCGATCCGACCGGCACAACATCACTCTGCTGCGACGTGCGCAGAGGGTGATGGCCATCCGGGCGATACGGGGGTACCGGACCATCTCCGGTGAAGTGGCGTGCGTGCTGGCTGGAGTCATACCGTGGGACCTGGATGCTCTTTCTCTGGCGTCGGTCTATTGCCGGCGTCGAGGCCTAGCGTCCGGGGAACCGGCAAGCCAAGCACGCACTGAGGAGGCGCGGGTAGCCGCGGTTGAAATGTGGGAAACTCGGCTGGCAAATCCATCTGCCGGCCTGAGAAAGATCGAGGCTGTTCGTCCAGTGTTCCGCCAGTGGTTAGCGCGGCGTCACGGCGTCCTAACCTTCCGCACGACACAGGTGCTCACGGGGCATGGCTGCTTCGGGGGTTACCTGTGTCGGATCGCCGGGAGGGAGCCCGACGCTCGCTGCCACCACTGCGACGACTGCCTCGACGAGACGGCCCAGCACACGTTGGAGGTGTGCTCAGCCTGGGCGTCTCAACGTCGCGCTTTGCGCGACGTCATAGGGGACGACCTTTCCCTGCCGGCCGTGGTCAAGGCTATGGCCGGCAGCGAGACGTCGTGGGATGCGGTCTCATCCTTCTGCGAGGCAGTGGTGCTCGAGAAGGAGTCGGCGGAACGGACGAGGGAGGCTTTTGCCGAAGTCGCCATCCGCCGTAAGAGACCGGGTCGCCGGAGGGCGGCACACGATCGCCGCCTTCCGCCCTAATGTGCCAGAGGGCGGTCAGCTTGGGGAAGCTGGCCGCCTACCAACCTGGCCCGAGTAGGCGCGCGCAGGTTGCTCCCGCGCGCTACTCCGAGCAGGCCGTCGAGGGTGCCCACACACCCTTGACTCCGCGACGTGCCTAGCAGGCTCCCGCCGCCGCGTTTCGTGGACGATTATAGTCCCCGCGTCTCGCGGCCAGTGGTGGTCGAGGAGGAGCATCGTGAGGTTTTAGTGGGTATTGGGATTGGCCTTCAGCCGGTCCACGAGTCCCACATAACCCGCTCGAGTCCCCACTCGGGCCGGTATCCGTCAAAAGGCCTTGGTGAAAGTTCCTTTAAGGTTGCCCGATCTGCTGGCACCCTTCCTTATCACCGCTAGGCTGTCCACCACCTGATTTTGTAGGTCAGACGCAAGTATGGCTTCGTCCTGCTCTTTCTCGGATGGTAGAGACATGTCCGAGAGCCTGGAGCTAGCCCTGGCCAGTACGGCCGCAGCGCTGTCAGACACCTCCTGTTCTGACCTCAGCGGCAACTCCTTCCTTTCTGCCTCACCGAGACCTTTCCGTCTCCTCATGGCAACCACTTTTGGCGCCGGTCTATCTGGCTCTCCTTCACCAGAAGACCCCGACTGATCGATCGGCTTCCGAGGCCTCTTCCGCCTGTCCTTCAGGTATTGTGCCCGTGTCCTTGACTTCTCCGACACCATCGACACAAAACTTTCAGTATCTGAGTCCTTTGACTCCAACGCTCCCCACAACCGTCCATATGATGATCCGGACCCTCGTCTCGACCTGACACTACCGACAGTCGACATTCCGTCATCAACGTCCAATCTGGTCAGAACCACTCTCGGCTCCTTCCACACTCCTACGTTCTGGCCATCACCAACTGACCCCTCCGCAGCGACACCAACGATCCAACGATCGACACCAGTTTCAACTGAATCCGAGCGAAGAAAACTGAAAAAATCGGTTTTCGCCACTTACCGCCCGCACCTTCCCGCGCATTCCCGCGGGTTGTATACCACCTTGAAGGCCCCTCGGAGACCGAACGATCGACACCAGTTTCAACTGAATCCGAGCGGGGAAAACTGAAAAAATCGGTTTTCGCCACTTTTATTTCTATTCGTAATATCACAAATTGTGTTTACTCATGCCAACATTATCTACTAAAGCACACAGTAGACCGGGCACTCAAAACTATGTGCGAGGGAAATCCACCCAACTCCGACATCAGAAGTGCGATCGGTGTTGGCACAGAGAACAATGGAGATAACCACTGGCGTGCTATGTTCGAAGCCCTGTATACACCGAGGCTAATTCAGGGAGGTATATGTGGTTACCCACTTATGATCCTGACAAAGAAGACACGGACGCGAGATCGTGGTGCGCAACGGCTGACTTGTGCTTTTGACAAACTCCCCGAGAGGCAGTCAACTCGAGCTTGCTGTAAGTAAGGCACTGGAAGGTGAAGCATCTTTGTGGCTGTCTCAAACAGCGTACGAGAGTATGACATGCTACCCTCACAAATCACTGGACATTGTGATGTGGGCAAAGAAGAGGTTGCTGTGGCTACTGTACTCTCTCACATCACATCAGTCTGACCCGCGGCTTTAACGTATAGCGTTTACAACACTGAAGTGTTTGAGCGGTGGAAAAATGGCTGGCCATAAGTGAGCGGAATGCAGAAGCAAGCCTATCGATGCGACGGTACGAACACCTGTATCTTCAACGTTGAGTCAAGCGGTGCAGCAGCCGGCAGCGAGGCCTTTAGTGTGCTTCAAGTGTGGCAAACCGGGTCATATCGCCATCTGGTGTACGAGCGAAGGCGGCGGGCCAAGCGATGGCAGCAGGGACGGCGCAGCGCGTGATGAACGGTGAGTGGATGGAGCGGCGTGTGGACGTATGCAGTGTCCAATTTCCAAAGGGTAGGGTACAAGACAAAAGGTGAACTGTTTTGTTTTGTTTACGATTCTGGTGCTAAATTCTCGTTAGTTGAAAGTTTTTCTGTTACATTTAGTGGTCGACGGTTTAGTAATGTTGTTACTATGACCGGTATTAGTCAAACACGAGTATACAGTACCGAACAAATTCTGTGTTTTGTAGTATTAACGATTGCCCTCTTAGGATATTATTGTCGCGAGATTTTAAATCAGGGTTGTACAGTAAACATAACTGACTGACATTTTGTTTGACGGGAATCTTTATGTAAATTCAGTGAATAACGATAGTGTGAGTGAGTTGACTTTGACTGATATCTCAGCTGATATTACTGGTAGTGACCGGTGGTAGTGACCGGGTTGGTTCGAATCGCACAGTACAGCGGCGTCCATATAGGATGTCGCCGGACGAACGTAGCGTTATACGCAACAGAGTAAAGGAAGGTTTACACGTGAATATCATTAGGTCGAGCTGTCCTCCTTTTGAAAGTCCGGCTTTATTAGTAAAGAAGTATGACGGTTCAGACCGTATCTGTATTGACTATAGTGAGCTTAACAATAATACCAACCCTGACAGTTATCCGCTTCCATTAATTACTGATCAAACTTCACGTTTTCAGGGTGCTAATTATTTTTTGAAACTCTATAGCGCAAGCGGTTTTCATTTGATCACAGTAAACGAAAATTCTGTAGACAGTACTGCTTTCATAACAGCTGAAGGGCAGTTTGAATTCTTGACTGTGCCTTTTGGTCTGAAGAATTCAATTTCGATTTTTCAGAAGACAATTGTGATCGTGTTGGGTGATTTGGTTCGTGATTGCGTGGTGGTGTATTTTGAGGACATTTTGACATTGACATTGTCTCAACCGATTTAGCGGTCCAGTATGGGAGGACTTAATGCAGTGTTGGAAGCTGTGACAAGGGCTGGTTTCTCTTTGAACCTAGTGAAGTGTTCCTTTTGAAGTGGAGGCTAGTCAGGTCTCTATCGCCTCCAGAGACTGTGATTAAGTAGTAGCAGTTCGTCGGATTAGCTTCCTATTTCCGTCAGTTTTGAATCTGTTGTTCGTCTCGAGGCTGAGGGGACTATTGAACAGCATTTTGACTTTTGCTGGTTTCCGGTCATGGTGTGCTGGAGGATTTGTGGATGTCTGCGTTACTTGTAGGGTCGCGAAATCTCACTCAGGAACAGTTCAAACTGGCCTGCATCAAATCCCTAAGGTAATGATGCCGTGAAATACGGTTCGTGTAGACGTGGCGAATAGGCTCAGCGGTGAAACGATAAGGAGTACATTTTCATTCTGACAGACGCGTTCGCGAAGTGTGTTCTTTTGTTTCGTGCGGCAGGCATTGACTCTTGGAGTGTTCACGAGGTGACTTGTGGCTTTGTTTGGGGCTCCAACTCGCATCATAGCTGACCAGGGAAGATTGTTTTACTGGTGGTAGTTTTCACTAGTAGACTTAGGTTGGCATCTTACGGCGGCGGGCTTACCCAGTGCTAACAGGCAGGTAAAGCGCGTCAGAAGTGTGTTAAAGTCCATGTCGACAACGTTTGAGACTAGCGGTGGTAATAAGTTGTGGCAAGAATCTGTAGGAGGGTACAACTCGAGATAAATTGTACGATGAACCGGTAGATTTTAATTCATAAAATAACGATACCGTTATCATTGATGTGTATCGGTGGTGTGTATCATTGATGTGTCATTGATGTGTATCATTGGTGTGTGTCATTGATTTGTCGTTAATGTGTGTCAATGGTGTGTATCTGTGGTGTGTATCTTTGATGTGTATCATTGGTATGTATCATTGATTTATATCATTTATGTGTAGTAGTGAGGTATAGACTGTCGTTGACATTGACGAAATTCGTTAAGTAGCATCAGACATTATTACGAAGTGTGCGGAATATGGTAGGTCCCGTTTTGATATGACAAAAACGAAAGTAAGTAAGTTTTCTGTTGGCGTATTGTTAATATTGTAAAGTTAATAAGTGTAAAAATTCGATTCAAAATTTAAAGGTTCATTTAAGGTTGTCAGTTTTGGTTCTGTAAATTGTAAACGTCTTGTAACGTACAAATTTGCTCACGATAGGTTGAGGAAAATGCCAGCAAGTCATGTACCCGACGAAATCAATGTGTAATTTATGATGTTGTTGATGATATGATGGTGTTCAAGCTTAAGTAGTTGAAGAGACTCGAGTAAATGGTTCTATCGGCCGTAATGTGTTCGACCGTACCAGTAGTTATTTCGTAGTCGTAGCCCGGTAGAAATCGGTATCTCTTGGGGCAACTCAAGTAGTCCGTGGGTGCGCGGTGTGCGTTTAACTCTGGCGGAGGTCGTGGTCTGTAGAGACCGTAGCGTGTTGTCGCAGGTGTGACATACACGGGCTATCCACGCGGTGGATATGCGTATTGAGAGGTTTTCGACCGTACTGAGGTCGTGGTCTGCAGAGACCGTAGCGTGTTGTCGCAGAGGTGACGTACACGGGCGATCCACTCGATTGATATGCGTATTGAGATGTGAGAGAGCAATTTGATTGCTGTTCGGCTGGAGAGCTGTGGCGTTAGAGGTCTTTACTCGGAGGTTTCTGTTAATTTGGTTGTAACTTGTTGCTGAAGTAAAGTGAAGTAAAGTAAAGTAAAGTGAAGTTTTGGTTATGATGTCGATGGTACATGGCTGTGGTATTTGTGTGTAGTGGTTAGTTACAATTATGATCCAGATTGGTGTCAAATTGTAGTGTCCAGTTGATCTGGTGTCGAGTTGATCTGGTGTCGAGTTGATCTGGTGTCGAGTTGATCTGGTGTCGAGTTGATCTAGTGTCGAGGGTCAAGTTGTTCAGGTATAAGGTTCAGGTATAAGGTTCAGGTATACAGTTCAGGTACACAGTTCAGGTATACAGTTCAGGTATAAGGTTCTGGTATACAATTACTAGTGTAATTACTAGTGTACGTCTATTACAATTCTAGTGTACGGTTCTGGAAGTTGGTTGGTAAGGTTCTGATGTAGGTTGGCCGAGCGGTACGAGGTACTGTTGTAGCTTTTTCTTCTAGGCTAACCAACACACGAGGACGTGTGCTAGCAGGATGGCCGTGTCGGAATTTGTAGTATTGATGTGGTTCCGGAACGCCAGCGCCATCTATTGGCGCTCGACAGAGTTAGTGTTATGCATTGGTATGGAAGGGGCGAGTCGAAGCGTGGCCGACGGACCTCGACTCACTTTGTGTTTGGCAGTCGGCCGGTGCAGACGACACTGAAACTGTCCCGCGTTCCGTGTTGTGTATCTACCTACTGGGATAGCGGTAGCTGCTTTCTTGTGTATTGATTACGGTGTTGTAATTAATTCGTAATATCACAAATTGTGTTTACTCATGCCAACATTATCCACTAAAGCACACAGTAGACCGGGCACTCAAAACTATGTGCGAGGGAAATCCACCCAACTCCGACGTATATATATATATATATAATAATAAATTTAATTAATGTATATATATATTAATATTAATTATTAAATTTTTAATATTTTTCTTTCTCCTATTTTTATAATATTCATATTAAAAATTAAAATATATAATAAACGATTAATAATTATTTAAAAAATTATATTATAAATATAATATTAATTAAATAATAATTAATTAATTTAAAAAAAAAAAATAATAATAATACTTTATTGCATTGAAAAAATATATATATATATAAAATTTACACAGAAAAAAAAAATAGAAAAGAAAAGAAAACGAAGGATACATAGGTACTTAAATTAACATGTGCAATGGCGGCCTTATCACTGCAAGTGATCTCTTACAGGCAACCATTAAAAGTGCAGGACTTATGCAAGAAATTATCGTAAGGCGCAAAAAGTATTACTTAACAAATAAAAAAAAGCTAAAATAAGCTTTTGGGTTCATACCCCAAATATAAAGGAAATCCCCTTTTTTTCAAAATAAAGTGCCTGATAAAAGGATTATTCTGATAGGATAAATAATGTAATTTTTTACCTTTATTATATTTTATAGAATTAAACTATATCTAATAATTTCAAAAATTATTGTGCATTTTACACTAAAATATATATTTTTTTATAATGAATTTAAATTCATCTTTAGAATATTTTATTCTTATTTTTTATTTTATTAATTAATAATTCCAATAAAATATTTTTCTTATTTATTTTATTTTTCAGAACTATAATTTCTATTTCATCAAATTCATGATTAGGATGCTGAATTGGCTTAGAAATTAATTTACTTAGATTTATCCCCTTAATCTCTTCCCCCAATAATCTATTAAATTCAGAAGCTTCCTTAAAATATTTTTTAACTCAATCTATTGCATCAATTAATTTTTTATTTTCTATCCTATTGAATTTATTTCTTATAAAAATATTTATTAATGATTTATTATCAATTATTATAAATTCTGCAATATTAATAAAAATAGGTTCTGTTCCTTTTCATTTTTGATTTCCTAATATTATAGAAGGATTATCATGATTTAATAGATTTATTTTAATAACATGACAAAAAATTTCACCAATAATTTTATTATCTTATAATATAAATTTTATTTTTTTAATTTTTGAATTAAGGATTAGACGGAGAAGAGGACAAGGGATGAGGAAGAGAGGTAAATTTCAGGAAACTATTGAGCAAGTAGGGTAGGGGCCTGCCCGGAGGAATGAGGTCCGCTAAATCAGATAGCTTGGACCATAGAGGGTGGGATGACAGCTGTAACATTTTACCAACAAACCGATCAGACAGGAATTGGCGACGGATAGGATAAGGAGGATCAACACACTCAACCTGCAGTGCGTTGGTGGGAGATGACTTCATTGCACCTATAATAATTCGTAGGCATTTGTATTGGATCCTATTGAGTTTTTCAGTAGCAACTTTGTTAAAGGGGTCTAAAACAAATAATCCGTAGTCAATGTGACTACGGATAATGGCATTGTACAGTAGTTTGAGAGTATAAGGGTGTGCACGCCACCACACACCAGACACAGCTCTTAAAGCGTTGATGCCGTTTTCACATTTTTTACTGACATGTTCAGCATGGGCAATTCCGTTCAGTCTTTTATCGAGAATCATGCCTCAGAATTTAACATTTTCTGCTAATTGGATAGTATTATCCCAATACCCACTAAAACCTCACGGTGCTCCTCCTCGACCGCCACTGGCCGCGAGACACGGGGACGTGAGTCTTCCGCGAAACGCGGCGGCGGGAGCCTGCAAGGCACGTCGCGGAGTCAAGGGTGTGTGGGCACCCTCGACGGCCTGCTCGGAGTAGCGCGCGGGAGCAACCTGTGCGTGCCTACTCGGGCCAGGTTAGTAGGCGGTCAGCTTCCCCAAGCTGACCGCCCTCTAGCACATTAGGGCGGAAGGCGGCGATCGTGTGCCGCCCTCCGGCGACCCGGTCTCTTACGGCGGATGGCGACTTCGGCAAAAGCCTCCCTCGCCCGTTCCGCCGACTCCTTCTCGAGCACCACTGCCTCGCAGAAGGATGAGACCGCATCCCACGACGTCTCGCTGCCGGCCATAGCCTTGACCACGGCCGGCAGGGAAAGGTCGTCCCCTATGACGTCGAGACGTTGAGACGCCCAGGCTGAGCACACCTCCAACGTGTGCTGGGCCGTCTCATCGAGGCAGTCGTCGCAGTGGTGGCAGCGAGCGTCGGGCTCCCTCCCGGCGATCTGACACAAGTAACCCCCGAAGCAGCCATGCCCCGTGAGCACCTGTGTCATGCGGAAGGTTAGGACGCCGTGACGCCGCGCTAACCACTGGCGGAACACTGGACGAACAGCCTCGATCGTCCTCAGGCCGGCAGTTGGTGTTGCCAGCCGAGTTTCCCACAACTCCATTGCGGCTACCCGCACCTCCTCAGTGCGTGCCTGGCTTGCCGGTTCCCCGGACACTAGGCCTATTATTTCTTCATTTGGTTCATATATTTCATTATTTTCCATAATTTTAATTATTATTATTATTTGAGAATCAATAATTAATCAACGAATAATCCTATTTTCATTAAATATACCATCCTCTATTGAATGATATCAAAATTTACCTCCTTCTGAACATTCTTATAATGAACTTCCTATTTTAAGAAATTTCTAATATGGCAGATTATATGTAATGGATTTAAACCCCATTTATAAAGGAATATCCTTTTTTTAGAAATGGCAACCTGATCTAATTTAAATTACCAAAATAGAGCTTCTCCATTAATAGAACAAATTATTTTTTTTCATGACCATACATTAATTATTTTAATTATAATTACAATTTTAGTAGCATATCTATATATATAAAAGGACTTGTCCTCACTGACTGAGGTAAGACGCACGCACAGCCGTAACCGCTGTGCGTAGAAACGTGAAATTTGGACAAAAGTTTACTTTCGTAATCTGGACATCCACTAAGAAGGGATTTTGAAAAATTTTAACCCTAAAGGGGTGAAATAGGGGTTCAAAGTTTGTATGGAAAAAAATTTAAATCGGCACCGAATTTTGTAAAATTTGAAATTTAGATTTTTAAAAGTATTTAATTGAATACGTGTTTCATCGTTTTCTAGAATTCACCCCCTAAGGATGCAAATAAGGGGTTGAAAGTTTGTATGGGAAAATTCTCAAATCGCCGATTTTTAAAAAAATTGATATTTAGACTCTTAAAAATATTTCATTGAACACATGTTTCATGGGTTATTAGAATTCACCCTTAAATACGCAAGCGTAGCTGCGCGCGTCCGCTAGTTTAATAATAAATTTATTTTTCAATAATTATATGTCGGAAATAAAAGGCGTAATAAACATTAAAAATAAACGAGTAGAACCCCCGACCATGTCCTGGCCTTTGGTTCTACTCGAAATACTAAATTAAATAAATAGGTAAATCTAAAACAAATAAATAAACCAAACAATAACTGGAAACATAGTAAATTACAAGGAAAATAATAACAACATTATCTTATTCTTTAAATGATGGCTTGGAGCAGTGCCTGGGACTTGTGACCCCAGGAGTAGGCTTAAGGGTCCCTTTACAGTACTAACACTCACCTTTCACTGCTCCAGTCCAGTATAATTACAAATTCATAATTAAAATAGTCGAGGTTAACCAGCGGTGGAGCACGAATAGTGCTCCGAGCCGTGGCAGAGCCTCGACTGAGCGTACAACGCCCGCGTGGCCTTTTATAAAGTAACAATGACATTGACAACGGTGACGCGCCCAAAGTGGCGCCACTGGAAACTGACAAATACAAAACCATCAATTCAATATTTACAGCATTTTATTAACTCTAAATGTTATTTCTAATTTTACTCCTTAAAACATCTTTTGTAATTAATTAACTAATTATGAATTTATTCCCAATATTTAAGTAAATTATCACCCACGCCGACACGGCCATTCTGCAATAAGGTCGCCCCTGACCTTTATCATAATAAGTTAACAAATATTGAAAAACTTTAGGTAGCAAGAAAACTTTGGAGGCCCCTGTCCTCAACAAAATTGTTCACACACACACACAAATTTTGGAGGCCCCTGTCCTCAACAAAATTGTCCACACACACACACACAAATTTTGGAGGCCCCTGTCCTCAACAAAATTGTTCACACACACACAAATTTTGGAGGCCCCTGTCCTCAACAAAATTGTTCACACACACACACAAATTTTGGAGGCCCCTGTCCTCAACAAAATTGTTCACATACACACAAATTTTGGAGGCCCCTGTCCTCAACAAAATTATTAAACTCAATTTATAACACAAAAATAACAATAATAATAAATATAGTCAAATAACTTTCTTCTAAGCAAAACTTGATCCTTTATGTGTCACCTCTCCCGATGCCGACACGGAATCCTGCACCATTACTCTCTCACCTGGTTTGGGCGCCAATCGCAGTTGTTCATGAGCAACCTCCGTTAGTTCTCCTCCTCCACACATACCCTCTACTTCACGTAATATACTAGCCCGATGTTGTTTAGACAGCGTTTCTCATCTCTTCTATTAGCAAGAGTGTCTCCGAATGCCTTGGCACGTTTGTTTATTCAGAAGATGTGAAAGGATGGACCTGCTGGATCTATCCCGCTTCTGATGTCGGAAATAAAGAGGCGTAATAGACATTAAAAATAAACTAGTAGAACCTCCGACCATGTCCTGGCCTTTCGTTCTACTCGAAATACTAAATTAAATAAATAAGTAAATCTAAAACAAATAAATAAACCAAATAATAACTGGAAACATAGTAAATTACAAGGAAAATAATAACAACATTATCTTATTCTTTAAATGATGGCTTGGAGCAGTGCCTGGGACTTGTGACCCCAGGAGTAGGCTTAAGGGATCCCTTTCCGATATATCAACACTCGCCTTTCACTGCTCCAGTCCAGTATAATTACGAATAGGTCTTAACAACATTCATAATTAAAATAGTCGAGGTTAACCAGCGGTGAAGCACGAGTAGTGCTCCGAGCCGTGGCAGAGCCTCGACTGGGCGTACAACACCCGCACGGCCTTTTATAAGTTAACAATGACATTGACAACGGTGACGCGCCCAAAGTGGCGCCACTGGAAACTGACAAATACAAAACCATCAATTCAATATTTACAGCATTTTATTAACTCTAAATGTTATTTCTAATTTTACTCCTTAAAACATCTTTTGTAATTAATTAACTAATTATGAATTTATTCCCAATATTTAAGTAAATTATCACCCACGCCGACATATATTAATCGATTTTTATTAGAGGGTCAAATAATTGAATTAATTTGAACTATTTTACCAGCTATTACTTTAATTTTTATTGCACTTCCATCATTACGATTGTTATATATTTTTAACCGACTTCTGTAAGAAAAGGAGGTTATCAATTCGACTGTTTTTTTTTTTTTTTTTTATTTTTTTTTTATTTTTTTTTTTATTATTTTTTTTTATGTTTGTTACCTCATAACTTTTGACTGGGTGAACCGATTTTGATATTTTTTTTTATTTGAAAGGTGAAGCTTCCCGAATGGTCCCATTTTTTTTTGGTCCATGTCTGACAATGGTATCCATGAGAAAATCACATAAGTCTTAAATTTGCATTAGGTATGTGCGCGACAAATAGACGCATAACTTAATGTCGCGCAAACTGATTTTGATGATTCTTATTTTATTTGAAAGGATACACTTCAAGGATAATTTGGTGAAAGTTTGGCTAGATTCCGATTATGGAATCCGGTGAAATTTGAGAAAGTTTGTTTTTTTTGGTAAAAAATTGATTATACTGTAATAGTTACAAGCAAAAACTTTTTAACTCGATGTCAGAAGTGAGATTCCTGATCGTTACATTTCTTTTCAATCAACCTCAAAAAAGAGAATGTTCTCATTTTCAACCAACTTCAAAAAAGGGAGATTCCCAATTCGCCCGAATACTTTTTATGTATGTTCTTGTCAATATACCAAAATGTTACTTTGCGCAAAAATAAACCCTAATTAAATGAAGTTTTACATGGGACAACCACTCGTTGACAACCACTACCACCACCATCACCACTCGTTCAAGAAGCATCATTTTAAGATCTACCCATCACTTAAAATCGTAAAATAAATTATTTTTTAACAAAAACAAAAACCGACTTCTAACAACGAACTAAAAAGTGAAAAATAATTTTACAAAGATTTTATAATTTTGAAGTCGGTGCTCAGTAGAACAAACAGGCTTAGTAATTAGATATTGTAGTAAAGGTGTTGTATTAGCATTAGCTTGACACCGACTTCAAAATTATAAAATCTTTGTAAAATTATTTTTCACTTTTTAGTTCGTTGTTAGAAGTCGGTTTTTGTTTTTGTTAAAAATTAATTTATAGATGAACTTAATAATCCTTTAATTACATTAAAATCAATTGGACATCAATGATATTGAAGATATGAATATTCTGATTTTAATAACATTGAATTTGATTCATATATAATTCAATCTAATGAAAATTTAAATAATTTTCGACTTTTAGATGTTGATAATCGAATTATTTTACCTATAAATAATCAAATTCGTATTTTAGTTACAGCTACAGATGTAATTCACTCTTGAACAATTCCATCATTAGGAGTAAAAATTGACGCTAATCCAGGACGATTAAATCAAACTAGATTTTTTATTAATCGTCCTGGAATTTATTATGGTCAATGTTCTGAAATTTGTGGGGCAAATCATAGTTTTATACCTATTGTTATTGAAAGAATCCCTATAAGAAACTTTATTAATTGAATTAATAATTTTTCATTAGATGACTGAAAGCAAGTACTGGTCTCTTAAACCATTTTATAGTAAATTAGCATTTACTTCTAATGATAAAGAATTAGTTAATAAATAACATAAATATGTCAAATTTAAATTATTACTTTTTGTAATATTCTTTTATTCCTCAAATAATACCTATCAATTGAATAATTTCATTATTATTTTTTATTTCTATTTTTATTAGTTTTATAATTATAAATTATTTTATTTATAATTATAAAAATAATTTTAATTTTAAAAAAAATAATAAAAATAATTTCAAAAAAATTTTTTGAAAATGATAAATAATCTTTTTTCAATTTTTGATCCTTCAACAAATTTATTTAATTTCCCATTTAATTGAATTAGAACATTTATTGGATTATTATTTATTCCTTTATCTTTCTGATTTTTTCCTAATCGTCATTATTTATTATGAAATTTTATTTCTAATAAACTTCATAATGAATTTAAAACTTTATTAGAACCAAATAGAATTAATGGATCAACTTTTATTTTTATTTCATTATTCTTTTTTATTTTATTTAATATTTTTTTAGGTTTATTCCCATATATTTTTACTAGAACAAGTCATCTTAATATATCCCTTTCATTATCTTTAACATTATGATTAAGATTTATAATTTATGGATGATTAAATAATACACAACATATATTTATTCATATAATTCCTCAGGGAACACCAACTATTTTAATACCTTTTATAGTACTAATTGAAACTATTAGTAATATTATTCGACCTGGAACTTTAGCAGTTCGATTAACAGCTAATATAATTGCAGGTCATTTACTTTTAACTTTATTAAGTAATACAGGTATTAATATACTTAATTATTTATTAATTATTTTAATTATTGTTCAAATTTTATTATTAATTCTTGAATCTGCCGTAGCAATTATTCAATCTTATGTAATTTCTATTTTAAGAACTCTTTATTCTAGAGAAGTAAATTAATGTCTAATCATAATCATCCCTATCACTTAGTTGACTATAGACCTTGACCCTTAACAGGAGCTATTGGAGTAATAACCTTAGTAACTGGTTTAGTAAAATGATTTCATAATTTTAATATAAACTTATTATTTATTGGATATATTATCGTATTATTAACTATATTTCAATGATGACGAGATATTTGTCGAGAAAGAACATTCCAAGGAAAACATACTATTATAGTATCAAAAGGTTTACGGTGAGGAATAATTTTATTTATTATTTCTGAAATCTTTTTTTTCAAATAATTTGTTCTATTAATGGAGAAGCTCTATTTTGGTAATTTAAATTAGATCAGGTTGCCATTTCTAAAAAAAGGATATTCCTTTATAAATGGGGTTTAAATCCATTACATATAATCTGCCATATTAGAAATTTCTTAAAATAGGAAGTTCATTATAAGAATGTTCACTTTTAGTGATAAGGCCGCCTTTTTCACATTTTATTATTTTATAAGCTATTGTTAATTTTAAGTTATGCTATGTATTATGGTGTGAAATAAAGAGTTTTATTATTATTATTATTAATGTTCAGAAGGAGGTAAATTTTGATATCATTCAATAGAGGATGGTATATTTAATGAAAATAGGATTATTCGTTGATTAATTATTGATTCTCAAATAATAATAATAATTAAAATTATGGAAAATAATGAAATATATGAACCAAATGAAGAAATAATAGGCCTAGTGTCCGGGGAACCGGCAAGCCAGGCACGCACTGAGGAGGTGCGGGTAGCCGCAATGGAGTTGTGGGAAACTCGGCTGGCAACACCAACTGCCGGCCTGAGGACGATCGAGGCTGTTCGTCCAGTGTTCCGCCAGTGGTTAGCGCGGCGTCACGGCGTCCTAACCTTCCGCATGACACAAGTGCTCTCGGGGCATGGCTGCTTCGGGGGTTACTTGTGTCGGATCGCCGGGAGGGAGCCCGACGCTCGCTGCCACCACTGCGACGACTGCCTCGATGAGACGGCCCAGCACACGTTGGAGGTGTGCTCAGCCTGGGCGTCTCAACGTCGCGCTTTGCGCGACGTCATAGGGGACGACCTTTCCCTGCCGGCCGTGGTCAAGGCTATGGCCGGCAGCGAGACGTCGTGGGATGCGGTCTCATCCTTCTGCGAGGCAGTGGTGCTCGAGAAGGAGTCGGCGGAACGGGCGAGGGAGGCTTTTGCCGAAGTCGCCATCCGCCGTAAGAGACCGGGTCGCCGGAGGGCGGCACACGATCGCCGCCTTCCGCCCTAATTTGCTAGAGGGCGGTCAGCTTGGGGAAGCTGACCGCCTACCAACCTGGCCCGAGTAGGCGCGCACAGGTTGCTCCCGCGCGGTACTCCGAGCAGGCCGTCGAGGGTGCCCACACACCCTTGACTCCGCGACGTGCCTTGCAGGCTCCCGCCGCCGCGTTTCGCGGAAGACTCACGTCCCCGTGTCTCGCGGCCAGTGGCGGTCGAGGAGGAGCACCGTGAGGTTTTAGTGGGTATTGGGATTGGCCTTCAGCCGGTCCACGAGTCCCACATAACCTGAAAGCAGCCAAAAAAGTAGACTGAGAAAGTAGACTGAAAGCAGCCAAAAAAGAATTTGACGATATGCTGTCACAGGGAACTGCCCGCTCCTCTAACAGTTCGTGGTCGTCCGCTCTGCACTTAGTTAAGAAGAAGGACGACGGATGGAGACCATGTGGTGATTATAGGGCACTCAATGCTCGCACAGTACCTGACAGGTATCCGATACGCCATATCCAGGATTTTTCCTACCAACTCTCTGGTTGTACAGTATTTTCAACTATCGATCTAGTCAAGGCGTACAATCAATGATATCCACAAAACAGCCATTATAACTCCTTTTGGACTTTTCGAGTTCCCGTACATGACCTACGGACTGCGCAATGCAGCACAAACCTTTCAGAGGTTCATGGACGAAGTGCTACGTGATTTTGATGACTTTTGTTTTGGTTACTTAGACGACATTTTGGTATTTTCCAGTTCTGAAGAACAACATCAGCGCCAAAGAGTATGGTGTTTTGATAAACACATCCAAGTGTGTCTTCGGGCAGCGACAGGTAAAATTTCTTGGTTACCTAGTGTCAGGTTCTGGGACTCAACCTTTAGAGACGAACGTAAAGAGCATAGAGGAGTGCAGTGTGCCGAAAACTGCTAAGGAATTACGACGTTTCCTCGGTATGTTCAATTTTTATCGGCGTTTTATTCCCGATGCCGCAAATATCCAAGCACCATTAGATGCTGCGCTTCTATCACTATGCCGATCACTATGACGCCGGAGATGATGGAAGCCTTTCAAAAATGTAAGACTTGTTTATCTCAAGCCACATTACTGGCTCACCCAGATCCTTCTGCAGAGCTAGCTATTGCCACTGATGCTTCTGATGTCGGAATTGGAGCAGTTCTTCAACAACGTGTTAATAACGTATGGCAACCTCTTGGTTTCTTTTCTAAAAAATTAACATCTGCGCAGAAGAAGTATAGTCCTTACGACAGAGAACTGTTAGCCATTTATGAAGCCATTAAATATTTTCGACACATGGTTGAGGCTCGAAACTTCGTGATTCACACGGATCATAAACCTCTCACATATGCATTCAACATTAACAGGGAGAAATGCTCACCGCGCCAATATCGGTACTTTGATTATATTTCTCAGTTCACAACTATTATTCAATACTTACCAGGACGTTTGAACGTAGTGGCTGATACTCTGTCACGACTGGAAGAGGTGAGTCGATCTATCGATTACCAGGCTCTAGCACTTGCTCAAGATACTGATCCTGAACTGCTAGGTCTGCTTCAAAAAGGCTCATCGTTAAAACTGGTTAAGGTAGATTTGCCACACTGTAACCAGAAGTTATACTGTGACGTATCAATGTCTTCTCCGCGCCCGTTCATTACTGAGAAGTTTCGCCGACAAGTTTTTGAAACTTCACACAGCTTGAGCCATCCTGGTAGGACAGCTACAGTGCGGCTGGTTACACAGAGATTCGTATGGCCAGGGATTCGCAAAGACTGTAGAGAGTGGACACGAGAGTGTGTACTTTGTCAAAAGAGCAAAGTTCACCGTCATACCCTTGCTCCCTTATCCTCAATTCCAACTCCTACATCGAGGTTTGCACACATCCACCTCGACATCGTCGGACCTTTAACTATTTCGTCTGATTTCAGATATTGCCTTACTGTCATCGACCGTTTCACACGATGGCCTGAGGCATTCCCACTTAAGGACATCACAGCTGATTCCTGTGCTGCCGCTCTTCTCTCTGGTTGGATAGCAAGATTTGGTTGCCCTCTTCGAATTACAACCGATAGGGGTCGGCAATTCGAGTCGCATCTCTTCAAGGCACTATCAGCCATGGTTGGTGCACATCACTTTACGACTACTTCGTATCATCCAGCTTCCAACGGCTTGATCGAGAGACTCCATCGGCAGCTGAAGGCAGCTATCATGTGCCATCCCTCTTCGACCTGGACGGAAGCACTTCCCTTAGTGCTGCTGGGCATCCGTAGCGTTTGGAAGGATGATATTCAGGCTTCAGCGGCTGAGCTGGTCTACAGGGAGCCCCTTCGACTTCCAGGGCAATTTCTTGCACCCTCGGAGGATTACAGGACAGCAGATATCACAAATCTGGTCACTCGTCTTCGTGCTGGTATGGCACGACTCTCACCGAAGCCCACGTCATGGCATAGGACAGGTCCTTTTTATATGCCAGCTGACCTTGCAGAGACAACACATGTTTTTTTACGGCAGGACCACGTCCGCAAACCACTGGAACCACCTTATGCAGGCCCATACAAGGTTCTCAAGAGGACTCCTAAATATTTCAAAATAGACATATGTGGTAAGCCTAATAACGTTAGTGTGGACAGGATCAAGCCCGCATATGTTACGAGAGAGGCCGTTCCTGCATCAAAGAGGATAATAACAGCACCAAAGGCTATCTCTCGATCTGACGTGGAGCAGACACTTGAGAAGCGGACAAGAAGCGGAAGAAGAGTCAAGTTTCCAGACTACTATCGCCCTTAACCAGGTCTCTGGGGGGGAGTACTGTAGGGAACATTACTTATTCAAAATTAATATTATTACATTTACTAGAACTAGACTACACGCAGCGCATTGGAACAATTCAAACCTGTTCCGAGTTTTTTTGCTATGCGTGTTTGCTGCTAGCCAGCATCGCCACGTTTAAAGAGTCGGCTAGAATCGCTTGCGACATTCACTTGTGTATCCATTTCTCTCTTAGCTTGCATTCAATTCTCAACCTTAACTTCTTGCTATTACGTGCTAGTTTAGCTTGTATTTTCTATTGGTATTTATTTAAATTTCTTTATTTCCTTCTGTGATTATTTTCTCTTCACGTATCTGTGAGTTAAATAAATTTGGACAATTTCTCCACAAAATTTGGATTTTTAATTTTACTCATTTAGTGTAAAATAAATAAGATCATATTAAATAGTGGTATCACATCTCAACCGCTATAAATTTGATTCATATATTTTTCATTCAATCTAATGAAAATTTAAATAATTTTCGACTTTTAGATGTTGATAATCGAATTATTTTACCTATAAATAATCAAATTCGTATTTTAGTTACAGCTACAGATGTAATTCACTCTTGAACAATTCCATCATTAGGAGTAAAAATTGACGCTAATCCAGGACGATTAAATCAAACTAGATTTTTTATTAATCGTCCTGGAATTTATTATGGTCAATGTTCTGAAATTTGTGGGGCAAATCATAGTTTTATACCTATTGTTATTGAAAGAATCCCTATAAAAAACTTTATTAATTGAATTAATAATTATTCATTAGATGATTGAAAGCAAGTACTGGTCTCTTAAACCATTTTATAGTGAATTAGCATTTACTTCTAATGATAAAGAATTAGTTAATAAATAACATAAATATGTCAAATTTAAATTATTACTTTTTGTAATATTCTTTTATTCCTCAAATAATACCTATCAATTGAATAATTTCATTATTATTTTTTATTTCTATTTTTATTAGTTTTATAATTATAAATTATTTTATTTTTAATTATAAAAATAATTTTAATTTTAAAAAAATTAATAAAAAAAATTGTTGAAAATGATAAATAATCTTTTTTCAATTTTTGATCCTTCAACAAATTTATTTAATTTCCCATTTAATTGAATTAGAACATTTATTGGATTATTATTTATTCCTTTATATTTCTGATTTTTTCCTAATCGTCATTATTTATTATGAAATTTTATTTCTAATAAACTTCATAATGAATTTAAAACTTTATTAGAACCAAATAGAATTAATGGATCAACTTTTATTTTTATTTCATTATTCTTTTTTATTTTATTTAATATTTTTTTAGGATTATTCCCATATATTTTTACTAGAACAAGTCATCTTAATATATCCCTTTCATTATCTTTAACATTATGATTAAGATTTATAATTTATGGATGATTAAATAATACACAACATATATTTATTCATATAATTCCTCAGGGAACACCAACTATTTTAATACCTTTTATAGTACTAATTGAAACTATTAGTAATATTATTCGACCTGGAACTTTAGCAGTTCGATTAACAGCTAATATAATTGCAGGTCATTTACTTTTAACTTTATTAAGTAATACAGGTATTAATATACTTAATTATTTATTAATTATTTTAATTATTGTTCAAATTTTATTATTAATTCTTGAATTGCCGTAGCAATTATTCAATCTTATGTAATTTCTATTTTAAGAACTCTTTATTCTAGAGAAGTAAATTAATGTCTAATCATAATCATCCCTATCACTTAGTTGACTATAGACCTTGACCC
Source organism: Heliconius melpomene rosina (assembly GCF_056956725.1). Lineage (NCBI taxonomy): Eukaryota > Metazoa > Arthropoda > Insecta > Lepidoptera > Nymphalidae > Heliconius > Heliconius melpomene. The sequence goes on along the minus strand of NW_028181880.1, from coordinate 29,901 downwards.
TTAACAGGAGCTATTGGAGTAATAACCTTAGTAACTGGTTTAGTAAAATGATTTCATAATTTTAATATAAACTTATTATTTATTGGATATATTATCGTATTATTAACTATATTTCAATGATGACGAGATATTTGTCGAGAAAGAACATTCCAAGGAAAACATACTATTATAGTATCAAAAGGTTTACGGTGAGGAATAATTTTATTTATTATTTCTGAAATTTTTTTCTTCATTTCTTTTTTCTGAGCATTTTTACGCATTTCAGCGGTGAGGAATCATTTTAGAATAGAATAGAATAGAATATACTTTATTGCACACATCAAAGAAATATATAGAAAGAACAACACAAATAAAATTTAAAGAAAAACACGTATACAAAGGCGGTCTTATTGCTTTAAGCAATCTCCACCAGACAACCTTTGAAAAATTACGGATAAAATGTAATGAGGAGAAAGGGGACAACGTCTCAGTGCAAATTTTATGAAATATAATTAAATATTATATAATATATAATAAACTAAGTCAATAATATAAAATAAACTTACATAAAATGTGTTTAATGTTTATATACTTTAAACATACATACATACAAATATTGAAAAAACAATATATACTTACACAAATATACATACATACATAAAACGTATTCAAAAATATATACATAATATTAAAAAAAATAAATAAAGATAAACTATTATACTAAATTAAATAAGTACTCTTTCAGACGATTTTTAAAACTGTATAGAGATTTGGAATGACGAACTTCTGTAGGAAGTTCATTCCAAAGAATTGCAGATTTCATAGTAAAAGACTTAGAATAAAATAGGGTATGGGAAGTTGGTAATTTAAGGAGATTATCACAACGGGATCTAAGGTGGAGGTGAAGAAGTGAATCGGCACCTAGGAAACAAAATCGATCTTTTAAGTAGGAGGGAGAGAGAGAGTTGTACAGGATAGAATAGAGGAGAGTCAGCATGCGGAAATTTCGGCGATGTCGGATAGGAAGCCATCCAAGCTGACGACGATGATCAGAAACATGATCAAATTTACGTAAACCGAAGATAAATCTAATACATAGATTTTGTAACCGCTCTAGTTTATTTAGTTGTTCCTCAGATAAGTCTGGGTAACACGAATCAGCATAGTCTAAAATCGGTAACAGTAGTGAATGAGCTAGAGCAGTTTTGGTCTTTATAGGTAGGAAATATTTCCATCGTTTGAGCGATCCGATAGTGGCAAATAATTTACGGGTAACCTCAGCTATCTGTACTGACCAAGATAGGGAATTGTCTATAATAATACCAAGGTTCTTAATAGATGGACTCAGGCTCAAATCGACGCCGCCAAACTGTATGGCAGGGAGGCTATTCTGGTCAAGTTTTTTTAGTTGCTTAGAGCCACCAATAATACTGACCTGTGACTTGGCAGGATTGACAGTTAAGCCAAAAGATTTGCTCCACCTACTAACATTCCGCAAATCTTCGTTAAGCTTATGAATAGCCTCACTAACATCATCAAACGGGGCGGCTAAGTAAATTTGAAGGTCGTCAGCATATAGATGAAAGGAAGAGCGAGAGATTTTGGGAAACTGAATTAATAAAAATGGAGAAAAGGAGAGGATAGAGGACACCACCTTGGGGAACACCGGCAGAAAGAGAGCAAAGGGAAGATGACTTGTCATTGGCTTGAACGTACTGTTGCCGATCACATAAATAGCTTCTGAACCACTCAGTGGCTTCAGGAGAGATATTTATTGAACGCAGAACAGCAACCAAGAGATCAGTATCAACAGAATTAAAGGCGTTGCTAAAGTCCAGCAAAGCAATGACTGTAAGATTTTGTTTGTCCATGCTAAGTCTGATATCGTCACAAACTTAAATCAAAGTAGTGACTGTGCTATGCCCGTTACGGAATCCAGACTGGAACTCGGATAATATATGGTTGTCAAATAGATATTGATTTAGTTGCTGAAAAACAATACGTTCCAAGACCTTTGACAAGAAAGGAAGGATGGAGATAGGACGGTAGTGAGAGAAGGATTTTGGATCTTTGGTTTTGGGTATGGGGATAACGCGGGCAATGCGCCACAAACTGGGAAAAGTGTTATGGGAAATAGAAAAATTTAAAATATGGGTAATGACTGGAACTAAGACTTCCAAGGGCAAATGCGGTTGATGCCATCATAACCAGAAGCATCAGATTTGATGGCTAGGATACTGTTTCTTACCTGGGATGAGGTTATAGAAGCAAAGTTAAAAGGAACGATTGTGGGAGACGGCATGGAGTTGATATAATTCAATGTATTTGCTTTAATTGTGTTGTCCATAGATGTTATCGAGGCAAAGTGTTTATTCAAGGCATCAACGTCTAGATTGCAATTCAAATCCTTACGTTGCCGGCCAATGCCTAGCGATTCCAGAAATTTCCACAACTTACGTGGGCTTAAGTTTTTCATTCATTCATTTTATTTATTATTTCTGAAATCTTTTTCTTCATTTCTTTTTTCTGAGCATTTTTTCATAGTTTCATGATATAAAATTATCTGGGTAATCAGAATAACGACGGGGTATACCAGCTAATCCTAAAAAATGTTGAGGAAAAAATGTTAAATTAACACCAATGAATATGGAAATAAATTGAATTTTTAATAAATAAGGATTTAATAATAATCCAGTAAATAGAGAATATCAATGAACAAAACCCCCTAAAATAGCAAATACAGCTCCTATCACATCACTGCACCTGCGTGGCGGTAGGGTGAGTACACACCACGCCCTCCGGTTCCTCACACTGTGACCTCTGCATGACAGAGAACACACACGACAGTGAGACACACACGAGACAAAAATTATTGTGCATTTTACACTAAAATATAATTTTTTTATAATGAATTTAAATTCATCTTTAGAATATTTTATTCTTATTTTTTATTTTATTAATTAATAATTCCAATAAAATATTTTTCTTATTTATTTTATTTTTCAGAACTATAATTTCTATTTCATCAAATTCATGATTAGGATGCTGAATTGGCTTAGAAATTAATTTACTTAGATTTATCCCCTTAATCTCTTCCCCCAATAATCTATTAAATTCAGAAGCTTCCTTAAAATATTTTTTAACTCAATCTATTGCATCAATTATTTTTTTATTTTCTATCCTATTGAATTTATTTCTTATAAAAATATTTATTAATGATTTATTATCAATTATTATAAATTCTGCAATATTAATAAAAATAGGTTCTGTTCCTTTTCATTTTTGATTTCCTAATATTATAGAAGGATTATCATGATTTAATAGATTTATTTTAATAACATGACAAAAAATTTCACCAATAATTTTATTATCTTATAATATAAATTTTATTTTTTTAATTTTTGAATTAAGGATTAGACGGAGAAGAGGACAAGGGATGAGGAAGAGAGGTAAATTTCAGGAAACTATTGAGCAAGTAGGGTAGGGGCCTGCCCGGAGGAATGAGGTCCGCTAAATCAGATAGCTTGGACCATAGAGGGTGGGATGACAGCTGTAACATTTTACCAACAAACCGATCAGACAGGAATTGGCGACGGATAGGATAAGGAGGATCAACACACTCAACCTGCAGTGCGTTGGTGGGAGAAGACTTCATTGCACCTATAATAATTCGTAGGCATTTGTATTGGATCCTATTGAGTTTTTCAGTAGCAACTTTGTTAAAGGGGTCTAAAACAAATAATCCGTAGTCAATGTGACTACGGATAATGGCATTGTACAGTAGTTTGAGAGTATAAGGGTGTGCACGCCACCACACACCAGACACAGCTCTTAAAGCGTTGATGCCGTTTTCACATTTTTTACTGACATGTTCAGCATGGGCAATTCCGTTCAGTCTTTTATCGAGAATCATGCCTAAGAATTTAACATTTTCTGCTAATTGGATAGTATTATCCCAATACCCACTAAAACCTCACGGTGCTCCTCCTCGACCGCCACTGGCCGCGAGACACGGGGACGTGAGTCTTCCGCGAAACGCGGCGGCGGGAGCCTGCAAGGCACGTCGCGGAGTCAAGGGTGTGTGGGCACCCTCGACGGCCTGCTCAGAGTAGCGCGCGGGAGTAACCTGTGCGTGCCTACTCGGGCCAGGTTGGTAGGCGGTCAGCTTCCCCAAGCTGACCGCCCTCTAGCACATTAGGGCGGAAGGCGGCGATCGTGTGCCGCCCTCCGGCGACCCGGTCTCTTACGGCGGATGGCGACTTCGGCAAAAGCCTCCCTCGCCCGTTCCGCCGACTACTTCTCGAGCACCACTGCCTCGCAGAAGGATGAGACCGCATCCCACGACGTCTCGCTGCCGGCCATAGCCTTGACCACGGCTTGTCACGCCACTTACCGCCAGCACCTTCCCGCGCATTCCCGCGCGTTGGAAAAAATCGGTTTTCGCCACTTACCGCTGGCACCTTCCCGCGCATTCCCGCGGGTTGGAAAAAATCGGTTTTCGCCACTTACCGCCGGCACCTTACCGCGCATTCCCGCGGGTTGGAAAAAATCGGTTTTCGTCACTTACCGCCCGCACCTTCCCGCGCATTCCCGCGGGTTGGAAAAAATCGGTTTTCGTCACTTACCGCCCGCACCTTCCCGCGCATTCCCGCGGGTTGGAAAAAATCGGTTTTCGTCACTTACCGCCCGCACCTTCCCGCGCATTCCCGCGGGTTGGAAAAAATCGGTTTTCGCCACTTACCGCTGGCACCTTCCCGCGCATTCCCGCGGGTTGGAAAAAATCGGTTTTCGTCACTTACCGCCCGCACCTTCCCGCGCATTCCCGCGGGTTGGAAAAAATCGGTTTTCGCCACTTACCGCCGGCACCTTCCCGCGCATTCCCGCGGGTTGTATACCTCCTTGAAGGCCCCTCGGAGCCCGAACGATCGACACCAGTTTCAACTGAATCCGAGCGGGGAAAACTGAAAAAATCGGTTTTCGCCACTTACCGCCCGCATCTTCCCGCGCATTCCCGCGGGTTGTATACCTCCTTGAAGGCCCCTCGGAGCCCGAACGATCGACACCAGTTTCAACTGAATCCGAGCGGGGAAAACTGAAAAAATCGGTTTTCGCCACTTACCGCCCGCACCTTCCCACTCATTCCTGCGGGTTGTATACCACCTTGAAGGCCCCTCGAAGCCCGAACGATCGACACCAGTTTCAACTGAATCCGAGCGGGGAAAACTGAAAAAATCGGTTTTCGCCACTTACCGCCCGCATCTTCCCGCGCATTCCCGCGGGTTGTATACCACCTTGAAAGCCCCTCGGAGCCCGAACGATCGACACCAGTTTCAACTGAATCCAAGCGGGGAAAACTGAAAAAATCGGTTTTCGCCACTTACCGCCCGCACCTTCCCGCGCATTCCCGCGGGTTGTATACCACCTTGAAGGCCCCTCGGAGCCCGAACGATCGACACCAGTTTCAACTGAATCCGAGCGGGGAAAACTGAAAAAATCGGTTTTCGCCACTTACCGCCCGCACCTTCCCGCGCATTCCCGCGGGTTGTATACCACCTTGAAGGCCCCTCGGAGCCCGAACGATCGACACCAGTTTCAACTGAATCCGAGCGGGGAAAACTGAAAAAATCGGTTTTCGCCACTTACCGCCCGCACCTTCCCGCACATTCCCGCGGGTTTTATACCCCCTTGAAGGCCCCTCGGAGCCCGAACGATCGACACCAGTTTCAACTGAATCCGAGCGGGGAAAACTGAAAAAATCGGTTTTCGCCACTTACCGCCCGCACCTTCCCGCGCATTCCCGCGGGTTGTATACCACCTTGAAGGCCCCTCGGAGCCCGAACGATCGACACCAGTTTCAACTGAATCCGAGCGGGGAAAACTGAAAAAATCGGTTTTCGCCACTTACCGCCATCGACACCAGTTTCAACTGAATCCGAGCGGGGAAAACTGAAAAAATCGGTTTTCGCCACTTACCGCCGGCACCTTCCCGCGCATTCCCGCGGGTTGTATACCACCTTGAAGGCCCCTCGAAGCCCGAACGATCGACACCAGTTTCAACTGAATCCGAGCGGGGAAAACTGAAAAAATCGGTTTTCGCCACTTACCGCCCGCACCTTCCCGCGCATTCCCGCGGGTTGGAAAAAATCGGTTTTCGCCACTTACCGCTGGCACCTTCCCGCGCATTCCCGCGGGTTGGAAAAAATCGGTTTTCGTCACTTACCGCCCGCACCTTCCCGCGCATTCCCGCGGGTTGGAAAAAATCGGTTTTCGCCACTTACCGCCGGCACCTTCCCGCGCATTCCCGCGGGTTGTATACCTCCTTGAAGGCCCCTCGGAGCCCGAACGATCGACACCAGTTTCAACTGAATCCGAGCGGGGAAAACTGAAAGAGGGGCCTTCAAGGTGGTAAACAACCCGCGGGAATGCGCGGGAAGGTGCCGGCGGTAAGTGGCGAAAACCGATTTTTTCAGTTTTCCCCGCTCGGATTCAGTTGAAACTGGTGTCGATCGTTCGGGCTCCGAGGGGCCTTCAAGGTGGTATACAACCCGCGGGAATGCGCGGGAAGGTGCCGGCGGTAAGTGGCGAAAACCATCCTTCTGCGAGGCAGTGGTGCCCGAGAAGGAGTCAGCGGAACGGGCGAGGGAGGCTTTTGCCGAAGTCGCCATCCACCGTAAGAGACCGGGTCGCCGGAGGGCGGCACACGACCGCCGCCTTCCGCCCTAATGTGCCAGAGGGCGGTCAGCTTGGGGAAGCTGGCCGCCTACCAACCTGGCCCGAGTAGGCGCGCGCAGGTTGCTCCCGCGCGCTACTCCGAGCAGGCCGTCGAGGGTGCCCACACACCCTTGACTCCGCGACGTGCCTAGCAGGCTCCCGCCGCCGCGTTTCGTGGACGATTCTAGTCCCCGCGTCTCGCGGTCAGTGGCGGTCGAGGAGGAGCACCGTGAGGTTTTAGTGGGTGTTGGGATTGGCCTTCAGCCGGTCCATGAGTCCCACATAACCCGCTCGAGTCCCCACTCGGGCCGGTATCCGTAAAAGGATTTCCTCATGTTAAAAAAAAAATGTTAGGTTAGGTTGGGGTGCTTGGTCGGATGACCTCCTCGTGTGTTCACCCGCTGTTGGCCCTTTCTTGAATGCTTGTCGTTCGGGGGGGACGAACAGTGTTGCGGACCGGTGCACCCTGGGCGGCGAGTAATTGGTGCCTACAGGATTCGTCCTTGGGTAATGATTGCTCGCTGGCTAATAATCCGGCGTGGTTCTTCGCGTGTCCTCTGTCATGCAGAGGTCACAGTGTGAGGAACCGGAGGGCGTGCGTGGTGTGTACTCACCCTACCGCCACGCAGGTGCAGTGATGTGCCAGCGCCGAAAATATCGGAACTCCACTCTTGGTTGCGGTCATGTCTCGTAATCAGGAATGGAACTGAGGGCCTTGCCTTTACCGGCCGGGCTGCGAGGAAGAAAACCTCTATAAAAAATTACCCCAACCCAAGCGGCGAAGCAGCGCGAGGGGTTCATGGCTGATGGGGAGATCAGTCGCTACTGCTGGTCCCGCCAGGGTACCGGCCGACACCCTGGCGTAATAGGCTTATCCGAGTACAGGGGGCACTGCTCGGATGGACCGTTTTTCCCCCACACTCGTGGGAATAAAATGGAAAATGTTAACTTAAAAACCCGAAATGATGACGTAGGGAGGCCCGAGGAGGGCGGTGATCTGTTGTTGCCCGAGATGGGCGGAGTAGTAGTTGTGCCCGAGAAAGGCGTAGGGAGTACTTTGCTCGAAAGGGGCAAAAGTCCGGCACTTGTGCCAATAGGAGGGGGGTTGAAGGATGCGCGAGTCGTGTTAGAGCGTCTGGACCATGAGGAGGTTGCCTCTATTATAAGAGATAGGTCCAGGTCGTCACTTTCGTCGCGAGGCCGTTTCTGGGCGGCTTCCGAGTCAGACGCCGATGGCGTGATGTCTGTTGGGTCGAACAGCTCCAATGCTATCGAGGGGGCTAAAGCGCAGTTCCGAAAGGACAGAAAGAGGCGTCATCACAGTAAGAGTAACTCTGAATCCTCGGATGCGGATGGGGAGACAGAGACAAGCCGAAAGCGAAGGTTGCTTCGGCCAGAGGGAGTCGTGGTCGTACCAAATATTCCTGATGAGAATATAGGGCTAGCTGCTGGAAAGAAGGCGCTAAACGATGCCAAGCGCGAGGAGCGCCGGCTGAGGGCGGAGGAGGAAGTTGCTGAAATCTCCGCGGCGATACAAACTAGAGCAAGTTCTAGGCTCTCGGATGTGCCCCTGGAACTTTGCGGTGAGGAGCACATGGTCTCCGACTTGCGTAGCCAAGTATCTGATAGCTTGGCTATAATCAACAGAGTCGCCTGCAAGTCGGGGAATCTGAAGGCCACATTTACTAGGGCCCTTAAAGACGCTGCCGGAGTTATCTCTTCTGCCGTTAATACTCTGGCAAAGAGGACGGCATCAGAGGAAGTGGATATCCTCAAGGCAACAAACTCGCGACTGCAGTCGGAGTTGGTGGAGTTGCGGAAGGAGTTTGCCCTTTTGAGAGCGGAGTTGGAGCGGTCTAGAGCATCGGACTTGCGACCAACTCCCACGGAGTCTATTGCTGTGGAGGACATAGTGGGCACTATGGTCACCACCAGGCTGGAAGCCTTTAAAGATCGGCTACCACCGGAGAGAAATCTGCGACCTCCGCTAGCGGCGGACAAGCGCAAGGTGGATAGCCCAAAGCAGGCGCAAGTGGACCCTGTCGCATCCACTTTGATGGCGCCGGCTAATCCGGCACCAAAGGAGCAAAGGTCTAAAAAGGCCAAGAAGAAGAAAGGCCCGGTGAAGACCGCATCTACTGAGCCTCGACCTCTGCTACCCGCTCCGGCTGATATGTCTGAGGGCTGGACTGTAGTAGCCCGGAAGGGGGCCAAGAAGAGAAAGCCAGCTCCTAAGCCGAAAGCGCAAAAGGCTAAAGCGCAAAAGGAGCCAAAGTTGCGTCGTCCTAGATCGCAAGTTGTGACGATTAAGTTGCAGCCAGCCGTCGCCGACAAGATGTCGTATAGCGATGTCCTTACCCGGGTCAAGGAAAGTATAAAGTTGGAAGACCTGGGTATAGAGGACCTGAGATTCCGTGTTGCGTCTACTGGCGCTAGAATGCTAGGCGCTAGAATGCCTGGCGCCAACACTGCTGAGAAGGCGGATGCGCTAGCTGAGAAGTTGCGTGGGGTTCTCAGCCCCGAAGAGGTCCAGGTGTCGAGGCCAGTGAAATGTGCGGAATTGAGGGTGTTTGGCCTCGATGACTCCGCCACTGCTGAGGACGTGACGGCGGCAATAAGCCGAGTTTCCGGCTGTGCTGCGGGTAATATAAAAGTCGGAGAGATCCGACAGGACCGGGCCGGTCTAGGAATAGTATGGGTCCGATGTCCTGTCGGCGCAGCGCAGAAGATTAGCGGGGCGAGACTACTTGTTGGCTTCGTCTCTGCTGGAGTGAGGCTGTTGATGCCCCGTGCGCAACGTTGTTTCCGTTGCCACGAAGTGGGCCACATGGCTGCGAAGTGCAGTAGCCAGGTGGACCGCAGCAAACAGTGTTTCCAGTGTGGCCAGACCGGGCATCAGCAGAGATCGTGTTCGGCAGAGCCTCATTGTCCGGTGTGTGAGGCGGCGCAAAGGCCCGCTAATCACATGTTGGGGAATGCTGCCTGTGGAAAGGCTAGCACCAATAACGGTGGAAAGCGCAGACGAGTGCCGGCAACATCGGCCAGGTCTAATATCCCAGCTGGGCCTGAGGAGGTGCAACACATGGAAGACCAATAATGGCTCTCCGTGTGTTGCATGCGAACATTAACCACTGTGCTAGGGCCCAGGACTTATTGGTCCAAAGCCTGGCGCAGTGGTCTATCCAGGTGGCGGTTGTTTCGGAGCCCTACAGCGTTCCCGACAGAGACAACTGGGTAGCCGACAACACCGGGGTGGTGACTATTATCACCCAGGTCGCCGCGGGCTCCCCGCCTTTCTCACGTGTAGAGAGAGGTGTGGGATGCGTCGCCGCACTTGTCGGCAACCTAGTTGTCGTAGGGGTCTACTTTTCCCCCAATCGAACTCTCGCGGAGTTTGAAGAGTTCCTTATACGATTGGGGGAAATGGTAGAGCGATTTCGTCCGGCGGAGATGTTGGTGGCCGGCGATCTCAACGCGAAGTCCAGCGTGTGGGGCTTCGCAACGACGGATGTGCGTGGTGTGACGCTGTCGGAGTGGGTTGTTGCCACCGGTTTGTCTGTGCTCAACCGAGCGACCAAGAACACGTGTGTGCGAAGGCTGGGCGGATCCGTCGTGGACGTTTCGGTCGCGAGTGCTGGATGATGTGGAGACTCTCTCGGATCACCTCTACATCTTGTACGAGATCTCCATACATCCTGCGGTGCCACCAGCCCCCAGTCCAAACTCGCGAGAGTACGGACCGCGGTGGCAACTGGGTCGTCTCGACAGGGAGTTGTTGGAGGAGGCCGCGATAGTGGGGCGCTGACGCGTATCTATGACGCGTCAATGCCCCGTTCCGGGCGCCGCCCTCAACGGCGGCAAGTGTACTGGTGGTCGTGGGAGATCGCGCAACTGCGTAACACCTGCGTTGCGGCGAGACGCCAGTACAGCCACTATCGCAGACGGGTACAGAAGGTGCAGGAGGAGGAAGACCGACTGTACCGCGTCTATGTCGAGGCGAGAACGCAGCTGCAGGAGGAGATCGGTCGTGTGAAAGGCGAGTCGCACGACCGGTTGATCGCGGGGATAGACTTAGACCCGTACGGCACACCTTACCGAATGGTGCTCGGTAGGTTACGGGCTTGGGCACCACCACTGACGCAGACACTCCAACCGGACGTACTCCGAGGGGTTCTGTCGTCGCTATTCCCGCAGCGGGCCAGTTTTGCACCACCCAGTATGGCCCGCCCTGCAGCGCGTGAGGAGGAAGAGGAGGACGACGAGGACAGCGTCACACCACCGGTGGAGGAGGAGGAGCTCGAAGAAGCTGTACGCCGATCTCGGCTCAAGAGCACCGCCCCGGGCTTGGATGGCATTCCCGGCCGGGCGCTAACTCTGGCCCTCAACACCTTAGGGCCCAGAGTGCGAGGACTATTCACTGCCTGTCTGGCTCAAGCCATAATTCCACAGCGGTGGAAGACAGGCAGGTTAGTCCTCATCAAGAAGGAGGGTCGCCCGGCGGATTCAGCCTCCGCCTACAGGCCCATCGTGCTCTTGAGCGAGATCGCCAAGCTCCTTGGCGGTGGCCCGAGGCAATGGAGTCTTGGCGGTGTCTTTAGACATCGCCAACGCCTTCAACTCCCTGCCATGGCCCTGCATAAAGGAGGCACTGTTATACTATCGTGTGCCTCCATACCTGCGCCGCGTCATCGGGGCTTACCTGTCCGGTAGGTCTGTGACCTTTCCAGCTCCTGGAGGAGGTTGGAAGGAGTTCGTTGTGTCGGCCGGTGCTCCACAAGGATCGGTGCTGGGTCCGATCCTCTGGAACATCGGATACGACTGGGTGCTGCGGGGCGGCACCCTGAGGGGGATAAAGGTCCTCTGTTACGCCGATGACACGCTGGTCTTGGCGCAGCAGTGGACCTATCGAGAGGCGGCAGTCCTCGCGACTGCTGGAGTTGTGGAGGTAGTCGGCCGCATAAAGCGGCTGGGCTTGGAAGTCTCCCTCAACAAGTCCGAGGCAATCTACTTCCATGCTCCTCGAAAGGGCCCACCGGCAGATGCCCACATCGTCGTCGGTGGCGTCAAAATTGACGTTGCCCGGAGCATGAAGTACCTCGGACTTGTTCTGGATGGTCGGTGGAGTTTTCGGGGCCGCTTTACATCTTTGGCCCCGAAACTGTTGAAGACAGCGGCGGCACTGGCGCGCCTTTTGCCCAATGTGGATGGGCCGAGCGCCTCTAGCCGTCGGCTGTACACCGGAGTGGTCCGATCCGACCGGCACAACATCACTCTGCTGCAACGTGCGCAGAGGGTGATGTCCATCCGGGCGATACGGGGGTACCGGACCATCTCCGGTGAAGTGGCGTGCGTGCTGGCTGGAGTCATACCGTGGGACCTGGATGCTCTTTCTCTGGCGTCGGTCTATTGCCGGCGTCGAGGCCTAGCGTCCGGGGAACCGGCAAGCCAAGCACGCACTGAGGAGGCGCGGGTAGCCGCGGTTGAAATGTGGGAAACTCGGCTGGCAAATCCATCTGCCGGCCTGAGGAAGATCGAGGCTGTTCGTCCAGTGTTCCGCCAGTGGTTGCGCGGCGTCACGGCGTCCTAACCTTCCGCACGACACAGGTGCTCACGGGGCATGGCTGCTTCGGGGGTTACCTGTGTCGGATCGCCGGGAGGGAGCCCGACGCTCGCTGCCACCACTGCGACGACTGCCTCGACGAGACGGCCCAGCACACATTGGAGGTGTGCTCAGCCTGGGCGTCTCAACGTCGCGCTTTGCGCGACGTCATAGGGGACGACCTTTCCCTGCCGGCCGTGGTCAAGGCTATGGCCGGCAGCGAGACGTCGTGGGATGCGGTCTCATCCTTCTGCGAGGCAGTGGTGCTCGAGACTTCCACTTCCACGCCCCTTACGGTTGTTGATCATAATTGGCCCAGCGTAGTCAACACCTACGTCACTAAATATAAAGTTTGCGTGCAGTCTCTGTTCAGGTAACTGTCCCATGATAGGTGTTACAGTTTTTCCTTTAAACCTTTTACATGTTACACATGATTGTGTAGTTTTTCTAGCCAGGTTGCGACCAGAAATTGGCCAGAAAACTTGACGTATGTGTGACAACAACAGTTGTGGGCCAGCGTGTAAAAGTGTGATGTGATAGGTTGCGAATATGATTTTAGTAATGTGATGAGCTGGGTGTAGAAGGATAGGGAATTTTCGATCGTAATTGTATGGCGATTGTGCTAACCTTCCGCCCACACGAATGAGTTGATTATCTCCTATGAAAGGATTAAGTGAATTTAATTTATGTGTTGCAGATAACTGTTTGTTATGTAATAATAGTTGATATTCCTCAGAAAAGAAATCTAATTGTACTATCTTTGCTAACTGATACCTAGCTATATTAAGTTCACTAGTTGATAAGGGCATGACGTCACCTATTTGACACACCTGTTGATGTTTATTTGTACTGCAATTATTGTTGTATGATTGTTTATGTTTGCAATGATGAATGAATCGAAGTATGTAAGCTACGATGCGTGTAAGTTTGTTGAAATTTGAGTATTTGTTAACAAATGAATTACTGTTAAGTACATCTCTGTGCGTGAGATGTGTTTGCGACCGGACTTCTGGAAGGTCAGATACGCTGAGATGCCCTGGTTGTTCAGGCCAGCTGTGATTATCATCATTCCTTAAAAAGTCAGGTCCTGAAAACCATAAAGGTGTGTGAAGTAATTGTTGTGCATTGGTACACTTTGTGATGATGTCTGCTGGATTTTGTTTGGTTGGTACATAGTACCATGACTGTGGATCAGTATGTTTGAGTATGTCTGTGACTTTGTGTTTGACGAATGTTTGTAGTTTGTGTGTAGGTGAATTTATCCAGGATAAAACAATTATCGAATCACTCCAATAATAACACTTACACTTGTTTATATTGCGTAGTGAGTTTAAAACTTTAATATTTAAGTGAACACCGGTGAACGCGGCACATAATTCAAGTCGCGGTATGGTAAGTGCTTTTAAAGGAGCCACCCGTCCCTTGGCTATTAACAATTGAACACTGATATTGCCGTCTGATGTGTAGGTACGTATGTATACGCACGCACCATACGCCTGTTGCGACGCGTCGCAAAAAATGTGGAGTTCAATGTTATCGCGCGACGAGTCACGGAATGCACGCCGAGGAATAGTTAATTGATTTATAAAAGATAACGATTCTACGAACTTCGCCCATTGTTGTTGTATTGAAACCGGTATTTCACCGTCCCAACTGATGTTATTTATCCACATCTGTTGCATTAGTAATTTAGCCTCGAGTATGCAAGGGCTAATGAGACCTAGTGGGTCGAAAATATGACCTATAGTGGATAAAATTGTGCGTTTTGTGATTTGCTTATGTGATGCAAATTCTGAATGTACTGTGTATGAAATTGTATCGCTGTGAATGTTCCATAAAATGCCTAATGTTTTTGATGGGTCGTTAGAACTAAGATTAACTGTTGTGTTGTCTGAATCATTAAAACCTAGTTTTTCAAGAACGGGCGGACAGTTAGACAGCCATTTTCTAAGTGGAAATTGATATTTCTTTAATTCGGAAAAAACTCCATTAGCAATTTCTAATAGTACCGGCTCGTCATCTGTCCCCGTCAAGAGGTCATCACAATAAAAATCATGCAAGATGATCTCGGAGACCAGTTTGTGATCATAATTGTCTGAATGATTTTGTGTGTTTTGACAATTTAGGCCTATTTGTTTGATGCAGCGTGTTGCTAGGTACGGCGCCGATGCCGTGCCATATGTGACAGTGTTGAGCGTGTATGTCTGCAGGGGTTCCGTTGGATTGTATCGCCATACGATTTGTTGTAAGGGCCGCTGATGTTCCACCACTGATATTTGGCGAAACATTTTTTCTATATCAGCTGATATTATATACCTATGTTGACGAAAGCGTATGAGTATAGAAATAAGATCGTCTTGGACAACAGGTCCTACAAACTGAATGTCGTTGAGCGATAGCTTTGTGGATGTTTTTGCGGAACCATCGAACACTGATCTGAATTTTGTTGTGGTGCTTGACTCACGTATAATACCATGATGTGGTAGGTAGTACACAGGTGAGCGCTGTATGTTTGTGTTGGTGCTGTCTGCACCTGATTGTATGATTGATTTATTATGTTCTGAATGAATGAATTTATTTTTCTGTGAATGTTTGTTTAAAGTCATGTGACCTAGTTGTATGTACTCTGTTATGAATTTTGAGTACTGTTGTTTATGTGTAGAATCTGAATTCATACGGTTTTCTACGGAATAAAACCGTTTTTTGGCTTGATAGTATGAATCACCCAAGCATTCAGGTGATTTTTTGAATGGAATAGTGACAACAAATCTGCCATCACTTTGTCTTGTGGTTGTTTGACTAAAAATGATTTCGCAAGCATCTGAATCGCAGGGTTCGTTGATTTGAGAATTAGATAAGCTATCTAACTCCCAAAAGCGGGATAACTGATCTGAATTGTCGTTATTAAAAAAACAACTGTTTGTGTGTTTGTTGTTGTTTGTTGTTGACCCTGAAACTAACCAGCCTAATTCAGTTTCGTGTAGTGTAGGCTGTTGTTTACCTAAATGAATCTGACCCCTACCAATTATTTGCCAGAATATGTCGGCGCCTAGCAATAAGTCAATTGGGGCGGGTTCATAAAACTTAGGGTCGGCTAGTTTTATATGCTTAGGTACATTTAAACCTTGTGGATCGATGCGCATGTGAGGTAATGAATGTGCTATTGTATCAAGTACCAAACATGACAAATTGGCTGTGAAAGAACTATTATATGATTTTATTATAACATTTGTGCGATGAAAAATTTTTGTATGTTGTTGATTTATGCCTGAGACTGTACCGCGAATGGGTTCGAAAGTGAGATTGAGCTTTGTACCCAGATTATTTGTGATGTAACAGGAGGTACTTCCACTGTCCAGCAATGCTCTCGCCAAGTGTGGTTTTCCATCACTGGCGATGACTTGTACTACGGCGGTGGAAAGTAAAACTGAGGTGTGTTGTGAATTACTGTTACTAGCGAGTGTAGTGTGCGCAGTGTCCTTGGATGGTTCCTTATGTATGTGTAGCATAGTGTTATGTTTCTGTTGACAGTATTTACATGCTCCGCCACGACAAGATTTTGTTTCGTGACCGTTATGCAAGCAGTTCGCACAGAAGTTGGAAAACTTGGACACCTTTTCTATCCTCTTTTCCACTGTCATTTGTTTAAATTGTGGACAAGCGTATAGATAATGGTGACCTTTACACAAGGGACAAGGAATGCGAGAATGTTTATTATCTTTATTGTCTGATTTGGATGATTGTGGTTTTAAATCTAATTTATGTATGTTTTTAGCGTCTTCAATATTTTGTAAAAGAAGGGAATGATCACTAATACATGTTGTTAAATCTTGAAATATAGGCTTATCCCTTGTAATTTTTTTAATTGTTTCATTCCAATATCTGATTGTTGCGATGTCTAATTTGGAGGTAATAAGATAAATTAACATTGTATCTACTGTGGGTTCGCCTAAATTATTAAGTGCTCTGAGGTTTTTGTTTACTGTGTCTAGTAATTGTCTGAGTGATGTTGCAGATTCCTTTTCAATGTTTTTTATGGTGAATATTGCGTGAAGGTGATTGTGTATTAGTTGAGAAGTGTTGTTGTACCTATCTGTGATAAGTTCCCATGCTACCCGGTAATTGTCTGATGACATTTCTAATGATTTAATAACTTCTGAAGCCTCACCTTGCAGAGATGCACGCAAATAGTGAAACTTTTGAATATTATCTATTGATTTGTTTTTGTGTATGAGTGATTCAAAGGTATCTCTGTACTCGAGCCAATTTTGATATTCCCCTGAGAAGTGTGGAAGGTCAATGGTGGGTAATTTAATAAATGCTTTAGTTGCTGATTCACTTGCAGTTGGAGTTTGTACTACAGACCCGTTGACGCAAGCAGTTTCATTGTCTCGCAGCAGCTGGATACCGAGCGCAAGTTGCTCCCGTTCCTTCAGCTGTTCATCTGAAACCCCAATAATGTCGTCGATGAGTGCTTGGTTTTTATCAAATTCAATTGCAAGGGACTTGTAGGACTCTAATCTATTATTTAATTGTATAATATCTAAATCAGACAACGGTTTATTGTATTTTAATAAAGATTCAATATAATTTTTGAAAATTGTGACCTTTCCTTTATGACTAGATCTCCTTTTTTTGTATGTATTGAGTTGAGAAGAATCATAATCATCGAACTTGTTAGATGTTTGGGCTGAGTTAGAATCAGTCATGATTGAAATTTTATAAAAATTATGTAATTAGATAAGTAGGTAATTGAAACGATACTTAAATTGGATAGCAAATATGGCAGGCACAGTGTGATGATCACGCAACTTTACCAAATTACCCTCGGTGTGAGGCTAACTCGATGCGCTGAGAACAGGGCGATGTAAGCTGTAAGTATGTAAGCAATGTATGTAAGCTGTCGTAAGCAAGCTGTTTAGCAAAGAATTTTTTTTTTTTGGAAAGCAATAAAGTAATGAAAAGAAATGATTGGTGATAAGAAAGAATTAAATTTCGAAAAGATCGGCAAGAAAATTATAAAAGTAAAATGTAGGTAGGTTATAATTGGAAAAAAAAATCTGATGCAATAGTTAGTTACGTATAAATTATTGCTTATTTTTTATTGTAATGGACGGTATAATGCTTGAAAGGGAATGGATGGCTATTAAGCAAGTTCACTAAATGTTTGATAATGAGTATGATGACACTGAATGTGCACTTTAATAGAATGAATTGGTCGAACTCACGTAACTGTTGCTACCAAACCCTTTTTTTCGTCCTCAGCGATTGATGTGGCCAACGCTTGTGTGGCGGCGGCATCCAGATGCTCGTAGGCTGCGTTCGCTGTTGCGATGTCCGCTGTATGACCTTCAGCTGAATTCCGGACGCGCTGTGTGGTGGCGTGGCTTACGATCACGACGCTATTTTAATTACTATAACCTATTAGACGGACGCGAAGGACCATAGATAGGCCCAGATAAATGAAAAAGCGGACTGTATATATATATAGGTTTACTTCTGGTTAGGTTTCAAATAAATAAAAATAAAAGCGTGCGATCGCGTTGTAATCTTGTGATGCTGTCAAAGTAGTAATGGCGCGCTCGCAGTGGTCGAGCCGCGCCGCCCGCTCCCCTCGCCGCGTTGTAGCCGTGTGTATCGTGTTAACGATGTGTGCGTTAACAAGGATAGAAAATAAAAAATTAATTGATGCAATAGATTGAGTTAAAAAATATTTTAAGGAAGCTTCTGAATTTAATAGATTATTGGGGGAAGAGATTAAGGGGATAAATCTAAGTAAATTAATTTCTAAGCCAAGTCAGCATCCTAATCATGAATTTGATGAAATAGGAATTATAGTTCTGAAAAATAAAATAAATAAGAAAAATATTCCGCTAAATCAGATAGCTTGGACCATAGAGGGTGGGATGACAGCTGTAACATTTTACCAACAAACCGATCAGACAGGAATTGGCGACGGATAGGATAAGGAGGATCAACACACTCAACCTGCAGTGCGTTGGTGGGAGAAGACTTCATTGCACCTATAATAATTCGTAGGCATTTGTATTGGATCCTATTGAGTTTTTCAGTAGCAACTTTGTTAAAGGGGTCTAAAACAAATAATCCGTAGTCAATGTGACTACGGATAATGGCATTGTACAGTAGTTTGAGAGTATAAGGGTGTGCACGCCACCACACACCAGACACAGCTCTTAAAGCGTTGATGCCGTTTTCACATTTTTTACTGACATGTTCAGCATGGGCAATTCCGTTCAGTCTTTTATCGAGAATCATGCCTAAGAATTTAACATTTTCTGCTAATTGGATAGTATTATCCCAATACCCACTAAAACCTCACGGTGCTCCTCCTCGACCGCCACTGGCCGCGAGACACGGGGACGTGAGTCTTCCGCGAAACGCGGCGGCGGGAGCCTGCAAGGCACGTCGCGGAGTCAAGGGTGTGTGGGCACCCTCGACGGCCTGCTCGGAGTAGCGCGCGGGAGCAACCTGTGCGTGCCTACTCGGGCCAGGTTGGTAGGCGGTCAGCTTCCCCAAGCTGACCGCCCTCTAGCACATTAGGGCGGAAGGCGGCGATCGTGTGCCGCCCTCCGGCGACCCGGTCTCTTACGGCGGATGGCGACTTCGGCAAAAGCCTCCCTCGCCCGTTCCGCCGACTTCTTCTCGAGCACCACTGCCTCGCAGAAGGATGAGACCGCATCCCACGACGTCTCGCTGCCGGCCATAGCCTTGACCACGGCCGGCAGGGAAAGGTCGTCCCCTATGACGTCGCGCAAAGCGCGACGTTGAGACGCCCAGGCTGAGCACACCTCCAACGTGTGCTGGGCCGTCTCATCGAGGCAGTCGTCGCAGTGGTGGCAGCGAGCGTCGGGCTCCCTCCCGGCGATCCGACACAAGTAACCCCCGAAGCAGCCATGCCCCGTGAGCACCTGTGTCATGCGGAAGGTTAGGACGCCGTGACGCCGCGCTAACCACTGGCGGAACACTGGACGAACAGCCTCGATCTTCCTCAGGCCGGCAGATGGATTTGCCAGCCGAGTTTCCCACATTTCAACCGCGGCTACCCGCGCCTCCTCAGTGCGTGCTTGGCTTGCCGGTTCCCCGGACGCTAGGCCTCGACGCCGGCAATAGACCGACGCCAGAGAAAGAGCATCCAGGTCCCACGGCATGACTCCAGCCAGCACGCACGCCACTTCACCGGAGATGGTCCGGTACCCCCGTATCGCCCGGATGGCCATCACCCTCTGCGCACGTCGCAGCAGAGTGATGTTGTGCCGGTCGGATCGGACCACTCCGGTGTACAGCCGACGGCTAGAGGCGCTCGGCCCATCCACATTGGGCAAAAGGCGCGCCAGTGCCGCCGCTGTCTTCAACAGTTTCGGGGCCAAAGATGTAAAGCGGCCCCGAAAACTCCACCGACCATCCAGAACAAGTCCGAGGTACTTCATGCTCCGGGCAACGTCAATTTTGACGCCACCGACGACGATGTGGGCATCTGCCGGTGGGCCCTTTCGAGGAGCATGGAAGTAGATTGCCTCGGACTTGTTGAGGGAGACTTCCAAGCCCAGCCGCTTTATGCGGCCGACTACCTCCGCAACTCCAGCAGTCGCGAGGACCGCCGCCTCTCGATAGGTCCACTGCTGCGCCAAGACCAGCGTGTCATCGGCGTAACAGAGGACCTTTATCCCCCTCAGGGTGCCGCCCCGCAGCACCCAGTCGTATCCGATGTTCCAGAGGATCGGACCTAGCACCGATCCTTGTGGAACACCGGCCGACACAACGAACTCCTTCCAACCTCCTCCAGGAGCTGGAAAGGTCACAGACCTACAGGTAAGCCCCGATGACGCGGCGCAGGTATGGAGGCACACGATAGTATAACAGTGCCTCCTTTATGCAGGGCCATGGCAGGGAGTTGAAGGCGTTGGCGATGTCTAAAGACACCGCCAAGACTCCATTGCCTCGGGCCACCGCATCCTGCGCATAGGACTTTACCTCCAGTATGGCATCCACCGTCGATCGCCCCCTACGGAAGCCATACTGGTGGTCCGAGAGGTCCGGACCTGTCCCCTCCAAATGGTGTTGTAGCCTCCTGGCTACAACACGCTCAAGGAGCTTGGCGATCTCGCTCAAGAGCACGATGGGCCTGTAGGCGGAGGCTGAATCCGCCGGGCGACCCTCCTTCTTGATGAGGACTAACCTGCCTGTCTTCCACCGCTGTGGAATTATGGCTTGAGCCAGACAGGCAGTGAATAGTCCTCGCACTCTGGGCCCTAAGGTGTTGAGGGCCAGAGTTAGCGCCCGGCCGGGAATGCCATCCAAGCCCGGGGCGGTGCTCTTGAGCCGAGATCGGCGTACAGCTTCTTCGAGCTCCTCCTCCTCCACCGGTGGTGTGACGCTGTCCTCGTCGTCCTCCTCTTCCTCCTCACGCGCTGCAGGGCGGGCCATACTGGGTGGTGCACGACCACCAGTACACTTGCCGCCGTTGAGGGCGGCGCCCGGAACGGGGCATTGACGCGTCACAGATACGCGTCAGCGCCCCCTGCGCCCAGGATGCGGCGTATTCTGCAGACGCCAAGCTCTGTGGCAGCCAGGATTCCACTATCGCGGCCTCCTCCAACAACTCCCTGTCGAGGCGACCCAGTTGCCACCGCGGTCCGTACTCTCGCGAGTTTTGACTGGGGGCTGGTGGCACCGCAGGATGTATGGAGATCTCGTACAAGATGTAGAGGTGATCCGAGAGAGTCTCCACATCATCCAGCACTCGCCAGCCCCGAACACGACATGCTAGGGCCGGGCTCGCGACCGAAACGTCCACGACGGATCCGCCCAGCCTTCGCACACACGTGTTCTTGGTCGCTCGGTTGAGCACAGACAAACCGGTGGCAACAACCCACTCCGACAGCGTCACACCACGCACATCCGTCGTTGCGGAGCCCCACACGCTGGACTTCGCGTTGAGATCGCCGGCCACCAACACTTCCGCCGGACGAAATCGCTCTACCATTTCCCCCAATCGTATAAGGAACTCTTCAAACTCCGCAAGAGTTCGATTGGGGGAAAAGTAGACCCCTACGACAACTAGGTCGCCGACAAGTGCAGCGACGCATCCCGCACCCCTCTCTACTCGTGAGAAGGGCGGAGAGCCCGCCGCGACCTGGGTGATAATAGTCACCACCCCGGAGTTGTCGGCTACCCAGTTGTCTCTGTCGGGAACGCTGTAGGGCTCCGAAACAACCGCCACCTGTATAGACCACTGCGCCAGGCTTTGGACCAATAAGTCCTGGGCCCTGGCACAGTGGTTTATATTCGCCTGCAGCACACGGAGAGCCATTATTGGTCTTCCATGTGCTGCGCCTCCTCTCGCCCAATTGGGGCGTCTGGCTTGCCCGCTGGTGGCCCATTTCCTCCCTTCCTGCCACTCCTCCTCTTCCTCGAGGAGCTGGCTTTTCCACATATGGCGCTTCCCACTGTATGGTCTGCGGGCTGTTCTGCCGCCACGCAAACCGGGCAGTGAGGTGCCGCCGAGCACTGATTTTGTTTGTGCCCAGCTTGTCCGCACCTGAAACACTGCTGGCTCCTATCATGTGCACTGCTGCACTTCGCCGCCACGTGACCAATCTCGTGGCAGCGATAGCAGCGCAGGGCTCGCTGTTGCAGCAGTTGCACACGCGCCGAAACGAAGCCCACTAGGAGCCTCGACCCGCTGACCTTCTTCGCTGCCATAACAGGGCAACGAACCCAAGCTGTGCCTAGGCCATTTTGGTCCTGTCGGATCTCTCCTACTTTGACCAGACCAGCATCACAGCCGCCAACTCGGCTTATGGCCTGCACCACCTCCTCCGAAGTGGCAGAGTCATCCAGGCCACTGACCCGCAACTCTGCGCACTTCACTGGTCTTGCGACCAACACCTCGCTGGAGTCCAGCACCCCGCGCAGCCGCTGAGCCAGGGCATCCGCCTTTTCGCTACTATTGGCGCCAGGTAGCTCCAGAACCCTGGCACCAGTAGAGGCGACTCTGAGACGCAAGTCAGAAATGCCCAGGTCTTCCAACTTTATCGCCTGCTTAACTTGCGACAGGACGTCTTTGTACGTCAACTCTTTACTGGCGGCAGCCGGCTGCAGAGTTAGCGTCACCGCCGCGGATCGCGGAGGGCGCAACTTGGGCTTAGCAGCCGACTTCGACGTTGCCTTCTGCGTTGTCTGTTTCGCTGCTGTCGCCTTCTTCTTCCCTTTACGCACCACCGTACTCCAACCTTCGTTCAGGTCTGCAGGAGCGGAAGGCAGCGGACGAGGCTCTACCGGTGCGGCTTGTAGGGCTTTTCTTCCTGTCTGTTTGCCTTTCCCTTTCTTAGGGCCCTGCTTCTGCTTCGGGCCAGGGTTGGCAGGCGCTACTAGGGTCGCCACAGTAGGCTCTGCGGCTACCGCTGAGACGGCCGCCTGACGCCTTTTGTCCGCCGCTAAAGGAGGACGAACTGGCTTTGCCGGTAGGAGCCTGTCCTCCAGCGCCGCCAGCCGCGTATTAAGCAATGTGCCCACCTGCACCATTACTGTACGCGCCACGTCGTCCTCCTTCTTCTTCTCCTCGGGGCCCTGTCGCTGGGTCCTAGAGCGCTCCAGTTCAGCTCGCATTAAGGACATCTCCTTGCGCAGCTCAGACAGTTCTTGGGTCAGTCGGATGTTTGCTGCCCGTAACTGCGTCACCTCCTCGTTAGCTGTCCTGCTAGCCAACATCCCCACGGCCGTGTTAATTGCGCCGGCGGCCTCCTTAAGGGCTTTTGTAAAGGTGCCCTTAAGGTTGCCGGATCTGCTGGCGACTTTATTAATTATGGCAATGCTGTCAGAGACCTGGTGCTGCAGATCATGCACCAAAGGGCCATCCACCCTAGGTCCCGCAAAGTCGGGCAAATCTGAGAGCCTGGAGCTTGCCCTAGACTGCACCGACTCCGCCATCCCTACGACCTCTTCCTCCGCTTGGAGACGAAGCTCCTTTCGCCTAGCCGTGGATAACTTGGCCTTCGGCTTCTCTCTTTCCTCTCCACTTTCCGAAGAGCCGGAGCGGGTCTTCTTGCTCCTTGGCCTCTTCCGATATTTGCGGTCTCTCCGCATCTCCTCAGTTTGTGGCTCTATAGAGACACAACTGTCCGCCTCCGACTCAGTGGCCGCCCAGAAACGGCCACGTGAGGATGTTGAGTTCGACCTGGACCTTCCACTGATGATAGAGGCGATTTCCGCCAGGTCCAGTCGTTTCAAGACAACTTTCGAGTCTTTCATACTCCCTGCCTCACTTGTGGGCACAGAAGCCCTCCTCTCGCCTATAGCAGGCACGACTCCTTCAGCTCCGCCCATCTTGGGCCACGTCACCTCACCGCCCTCCTCGGGCCCCACCACATCCTCAATTTGGTTTTTATTTTTTGAATCTTCCATATTGATCCCACGAGTATGGGGGAAAAAAACGGTCCATCCTAGCAGTGCCCCCTGTACTCGGATAAGCCTATTACGCCAGGGTGTCGGCCGGTACCCTGGCGGGACCAGCAGTAGCGACTGATCTCCCCATCAGCCATGAACCCCTCGCGCTGCTTCGCCGCTTGGGTTGGGGTAATTTTTTATAGAGGTTTTCTTCCTCGCAGCCCGGCCGGTAAAGGCAAGGCCCTCGGTTCCACTCCTGATTACGAGACATGACCGCAACCAAGAGTGGAGTTCCGATATATTCGGCGCTGGCTCATCACTGCACCTGCGTGGCGGTAGGGTGAGTACACACCACGCGCGCCCTCCGGTTCCTCACACTGTGTCCTCTGCATGACAGAGGACACGCGGAGAACCACGTCGGATTATTAGCCAGCGAGCAATCATTACCCAAGGACGAATCCTGTGGGCACCAATTACTCGCCGCCCAGGGTGCACCGGCCCGCACACTGTTCGTCCCCCCCGAATGACAAGCATTCGAGAAAGGGCCAACAGCGAGCGAACACACGAGGAGGTTATCCGACCAAGCACCCCTACGAAAGTGACGACCTGGACCTACCTCTTATAATAGAGGCAACCTCCTCATGGTCCAGACGCTCTAACACGACTCGCGCATCCTTCAACCCCCCTCCTATTGGCACAAGTGCCGGACTTTTGCCCCTTTCGAGCAAAGTACTCCCTACGCCTTTCTCGGGCACAACTACTACTCCGCCCATCTCGGGCAACAACAGATCACCGCCCTCCTCGGGCCTCCCTACGTCATCATTTTGGGTTTTTAAGTTAACATTTTCCATTTTGTTCCCACGAGTGTGGGGGAAAAACGGTCCATCCGAGCAGTGCCCCCTGTACTCGGATAAGCCTATTACGCCAGGGTGTCGGCCGGTACCCTGGCGGGACCAGCAGTAGCAACTGATCTCCCCATCAGCCATGAACCCCTCGTGCTGCTACGCCGCTTGGGTTGGGGTAATTTTTTATAGAGGTTTTCTTCCTCGCAGCCCGGCCGGTAAAGGCAAGGCCCTCAGTTCCATTCCTGATTACGAGACATGACCGCAACCAAGAGTGGAGTTCCGATATTTTCGGCGCTGGCACATCACTGCACCTGCGTGGCGGTAGGGTGAGTACACACCACGCACGCCCTCCGGTTCCTCACACTGTGACCTCTGCATGACAGAGGACACGCGAAGAACCACGCCGGATTATTAGCCAGCGAGCAATCATTACCCAAGGACGAATCCTGTAGGCACCAATTACTCGCCGCCCAGGGTGCACCGGTCCGCAACACTGTTCGTCCCCCCCGAACGACAAGCATTCGAGAAAGGGCCAACAGCGGGTGAACACACGAGGAGGTCATCCGACCAAGCACCCCAACCTAACCTAACATTTTTTTTTTTTAACATGAGGAAATCCTTTTACGGATACCGGCCCGAGTGGGGACTCGAGCGGGTTATGTGGGACTCATGGACCGGCTGAAGGCCAATCCCAATACCCACTAAAACCTCACGGTGCTCCTCCTCGACCGCCACTGACCGCGAGACGCGGGGACTAGAATCGTCCACGAAACGCGGCGGCGGGAGCCTGCTAGGCACGTCGCGGAGTCAAGGGTGTGTGGGCACCCTCGACGGCCTGCTCGGAGTAGCGCGCGGGAGCAACCTGCGCGCGCCTAATCGGGCCAGGTTGGTAGGCGGCCAGCTTCCCCAAGCTGACCGCCCTCTGGCACATTAGGGCGGAAGGCGGCGGTCGTGTGCCGCCCTCCGGCGACCCGGTCTCTTACGGTGGATGGCGACTTCGGCAAAAGCCTCCCTCGCCCGTTCCGCTGACTCCTTCTCGGGCACCACTGCCTCGCAGAAGGATGGTTTTCGCCACTTACCGCCGGCACCTTCCCGCGCATTCCCGCGGGTTGTATACCACCTTGAAGGCCCCTCGGAGCCCGAACGATCGACACCAGTTTCAACTGAATCCGAGCGGGGAAAACTGAAAGAGGGGCCTTCAAGGTGGTAAACAACCCGCGGGAATGCGCGGGAAGGTGCCGGCGGTAAGTGGCGAAAACCGATTTTTTCAGTTTTCCCCGCTCGGATTCAGTTGAAACTGGTGTCGATCGTTCGGGCTCTTGAAGACCTTCCCGCGCATTCCCGCGGGTTGTTTACCACCTTGAAGGCCCCTCTTTCAGTTTTCCCCGCTCGGATTCAGTTGAAACTGGTGTCGATAGTTCGGGCTCCGAGGGGCCTTCAAGGAGGTATACAACCCGCGGGAATGCGCGGGAAGGTGCCGGCGGTAAGTGGCGAAAACCGATTTTTTCCAACCCGCGGGAATGCGCGGGAAGGTGCGGGCGGTAAGTGACGAAAACCGATTTTTTCCAACCCGCGGGAATGCGCGGGAAGGTGCCAGCGGTAAGTGGCGAAAACCGATTTTTTCCAACCAGCGGGAATGCGCGGGAAGGTGCGGGCGGTAAGTGGCGAAAACCGATTTTTTCAGTTTTCCCCGCTCGGATTCAGTTGAAACTGGTGTCGATCGTTCGGGCTTCGAGGGGCCTTCAAGGTGGTAAACAACCCGCGGGAATGCGCGGGAAGGTGCCGGCGGTAAGTGGCGAAAACCGATTTTTTCAGTTTTCCCCGCTCGGATTCAGTTGAAACTGGTGTCGATGGCGGTAAGTGGCGAAAACCGATTTTTTCAGTTTTCCCCGCTCGGATTCAGTTGAAACTGATGTCGATCGTTCGGGCTCCGAGGGGCCTTCAAGGTGGTATACAACCCGCGGGAATGCGCGGGAAGGTGCGGGCGGTAAGTGGCGAAAACCGATTTTTTCAGTTTTCCCCGCTCGGATTCAGTTGAAACTGGTGTCGATCGTTCGGGCTCCGAGGGGCCTTCAAGGTGGTATACAACCCGCGGGAATGCGCGGGAAGGTGCGGGCGGTAAGTGGCGAAAACCGCACCGATCCTTGTGGAGCACCGGCCGACACAACGAACTCCTTCCAACCTCCTCCAGGAGCTGGAAAGGTCACAGACCTACCGGACAGGTAAGCCCCGATGACGCGGCGCAGGTATGGAGGCACACGATAGTATAACAGTGCCTCCTTTATGCAGGGCCATGGCAGGGAGTTGAAGGCGTTGGCGATGTCTAAAGACACCGCCAAGACTCCATTGCCTCGGGCCACCGCATCCTGCGCATAGGACTTTACCTCCAGTATGGCATCCACCGTCGATCGCCCCCTACGGAAGCCATACTGGTGGTCCGAGAGGTCCGGACCTGTCCCCTCCAAATGGTGTTGTAGCCTCCTGGCTACAACACGCTCAAGGAGCTTGGCGATCTCGCTCAAGAGCACGATGGGCCTGTAGGCGGAGGCTGAATCCGCCGGGCGACCCTCCTTCTTGATGAGGACTAACCTGCCTGTCTTCCACCGCTGTGGAATTATGGCTTGAGCCAGACAGGCAGTGAATAGTCCTCGCACTCTGGGCCCTAAGGTGTTGAGGGCCAGAGTTAGCGCCCGGCCGGGAATGCCATCCAAGCCCGGGGCGGTGCTCTTGAGCCGAGATCGGCGTACAGCTTCTTCGAGCTCCTCCTCCTCCACCGGTGGTGTGACGCTGTCCTCGTCGTCCTCCTCTTCCTCCTCACGCGCTGCAGGGCGGGCCATACTGGGTGGTGCACGACCACCAGTACACTTGCCGCCGTTGAGGGCGGCGCCCGGAACGGGGCATTGACGCGTCACAGATACGCGTCAGCGCCCCCTGCGCCCAGGATGCGGCGTATTCTGCAGACGCCAAGCTCTGTGGCAGCCAGGATTCCACTATCGCGGCCTCCTCCAACAACTCCCTGTCGAGGCGACCCAGTTGCCACCGCGGTCCGTACTCTCGCGAGTTTTGACTGGGGGCTGGTGGCACCGCAGGATGTATGGAGATCTCGTACAAGATGTAGAGGTGATCCGAGAGAGTCTCCACATCATCCAGCACTCGCCAGCCCCGAACACGACATGCTAGGGCCGGGCTCGCGACCGAAACGTCCACGACGGATCCGCCCAGCCTTCGCACACACGTGTTCTTGGTCGCTCGGTTGAGCACAGACAAACCGGTGGCAACAACCCACTCCGACAGCGTCACACCACGCACATCCGTCGTTGCGGAGCCCCACACGCTGGACTTCGCGTTGAGATCGCCGGCCACCAACACTTCCGCCGGACGAAATCGCTCTACCATTTCCCCCAATCGTATAAGGAACTCTTCAAACTCCGCAAGAGTTCGATTGGGGGAAAAGTAGACCCCTACGACAACTAGGTCGCCGACAAGTGCAGCGACGCATCCCGCACCCCTCTCTACTCGTGAGAAGGGCGGAGAGCCCGCCGCGACCTGGGTGATAATAGTCACCACCCCGGAGTTGTCGGCTACCCAGTTGTCTCTGTCGGGAACGCTGTAGGGCTCCGAAACAACCGCCACCTGTATAGACCACTGCGCCAGGCTTTGGACCAATAAGTCCTGGGCCCTGGCACAGTGGTTTATATTCGCCTGCAGCACACGGAGAGCCATTATTGGTCTTCCATGTGCTGCGCCTCCTCTCGCCCAATTGGGGCGTCTGGCTTGCCCGCTGGTGGCCCATTTCCTCCCTTCCTGCCACTCCTCCTCTTCCTCGAGGAGCTGGCTTTTCCACATATGGCGCTTCCCACTGTATGGTCTGCGGGCTGTTCTGCCGCCACGCAAACCGGGCAGTGAGGTGCCGCCGAGCACTGATTTTGTTTGTGCCCAGCTTGTCCGCACCTGAAACACTGCTGGCTCCTATCATGTGCACTGCTGCACTTCGCCGCCACGTGACCAATCTCGTGGCAGCGATAGCAGCGCAGGGCTCGCTGTTGCAGCAGTTGCACACGCGCCGAAACGAAGCCCACTAGGAGCCTCGACCCGCTGACCTTCTTCGCTGCCATAACAGGGCAACGAACCCAAGCTGTGCCTAGGCCATTTTGGTCCTGTCGGATCTCTCCTACTTTGACCAGACCAGCATCACAGCCGCCAACTCGGCTTATGGCCTGCACCACCTCCTCCGAAGTGGCAGAGTCATCCAGGCCACTGACCCGCAACTCTGCGCACTTCACTGGTCTTGCGACCAACACCTCGCTGGAGTCCAGCACCCCGCGCAGCCGCTGAGCCAGGGCATCCGCCTTTTCGCTACTATTGGCGCCAGGTAGCTCCAGAACCCTGGCACCAGTAGAGGCGACTCTGAGACGCAAGTCAGAAATGCCCAGGTCTTCCAACTTTATCGCCTGCTTAACTTGCGACAGGACGTCTTTGTACGTCAACTCTTTACTGGCGGCAGCCGGCTGCAGAGTTAGCGTCACCGCCGCGGATCGCGGAGGGCGCAACTTGGGCTTAGCAGCCGACTTCGACGTTGCCTTCTGCGTTGTCTGTTTCGCTGCTGTCGCCTTCTTCTTCCCTTTACGCACCACCGTACTCCAACCTTCGTTCAGGTCTGCAGGAGCGGAAGGCAGCGGACGAGGCTCTACCGGTGCGGCTTGTAGGGCTTTTCTTCCTGTCTGTTTGCCTTTCCCTTTCTTAGGGCCCTGCTTCTGCTTCGGGCCAGGGTTGGCAGGCGCTACTAGGGTCGCCACAGTAGGCTCTGCGGCTACCGCTGAGACGGCCGCCTGACGCCTTTTGTCCGCCGCTAAAGGAGGACGAACTGGCTTTGCCGGTAGGAGCCTGTCCTCCAGCGCCGCCAGCCGCGTATTAAGCAATGTGCCCACCTGCACCATTACTGTACGCGCCACGTCGTCCTCCTTCTTCTTCTCCTCGGGGCCCTGTCGCTGGGTCCTAGAGCGCTCCAGTTCAGCTCGCATTAAGGACATCTCCTTGCGCAGCTCAGACAGTTCTTGGGTCAGTCGGATGTTTGCTGCCCGTAACTGCGTCACCTCCTCGTTAGCTGTCCTGCTAGCCAACATCCCCACGGCCGTGTTAATTGCGCCGGCGGCCTCCTTAAGGGCTTTTGTAAAGGTGCCCTTAAGGTTGCCGGATCTGCTGGCGACTTTATTAATTATGGCAATGCTGTCAGAGACCTGGTGCTGCAGATCATGCACCAAAGGGCCATCCACCCTAGGTCCCGCAAAGTCGGGCAAATCTGAGAGCCTGGAGCTTGCCCTAGACTGCACCGACTCCGCCATCCCTACGACCTCTTCCTCC